>NC_081564.1:88577650-88602693 GCF_022355385.1 Mustela nigripes | reverse complement strand
TATATTCATACTAATTTGGGGGGAAAAGAATAATTATATATATATATATATATATATATTATTTTGGAAGAATAAGAAGGTAGAGATTCAAAAAAAGAAGGAAATTTAAAAATATGATCTGTTGTAGTAATAGCAAAGACATAAAGTTACTCTTGTAAGTCATTTCACTTTGCCTGCTCACTTCCACCTGACAACTCTTCGAGGTGGTCCAGCTGCTGCCCTCCCAACTCACCAGCAGAGGAGTGGAGGGAAAGGGGCCGGATACCCATGGGGGGCCACACAGCCGCAGGGAGTAGCACAGCAGGAGGCTCCCTCCCTGCGTTATCTTGGTGTTGACTTTGCCCTGCTAGATGGAGAAAAACATTACGTCTGTGCATGTTTGTTCAAAAAAAGGGGACGACAGACATACCTTTTTGTTACCTGCGCTTTTCACCCTAGGATAGAGGATGCACATCTTACAGCAATTATGTCACCATCTCCCTTTTGACATTTGCATCATAGTCAGTGTTTCATTGTTTTGCAAAATCCCCCCATGGGGTCCACTAACCCCGTTCCTTAAACAGTTAAACATTGTTCCCAGCAGCCCTTTTCTACCTGCTGAGACGGGGAATCACATCTTCACACTCCTCCATGGCCGTGCCCTGGGAGAAACTCCTAGGATGGAATTATTGGGGAAGAGTTCATAGATCTCAAGTTTGGATCCATTGCCAGGTTGTGCTCCAGGGAGATTCAGGATACTCGGGCCCTCGGCGGACACCGGTCACCTTCTAATTGCTGCACCGGTCGACTTCCTCTGGGGCCCGTCCAACAACCTGCAAAGCATCCACGTGTCCTCTTTTTCCTAGAGAATGCTTCCTTCCTTCTTCCTGTAGCGCTGCTTTCTGAGTTTGCCTCCAGCCCCGCTGCCTAGTCTCACTCGGGTCTTCCCACTGGAGGCCTCTAGGGGCTACCAGAACCGTACCCCGCTCTTCTGCCCTCCATGTGCTCTGTCAGGTCAGTCCACCTGCTCTCACTCCCCGCCCCGCCCCTACACACACAGTTTCCCCTGACTTCTACTTTCCACCACGCGTGCGGCACCACAGCGGTGTTCTGATTTGTAAACGAGTATCTGAAACCAAAGTCCACGATCTTTCCTCCGAAACCTACTTCTCTTCCAGCAAATGCTTTGTGAGGCTTTTCCCCCATGAAGCTGCTCTGGGAGAAACAGGAAGCGTCCCCTTGTTTCTTCCAGCAGCCCCGGCGGCGGGGACGAGGAGGAAGGGGTGTGGCCGTGGGGGACCCCGGGATGAACGGGGCGTGACGAGGAGGCCGGCCTGGCCGTGGACTCCCCCAGCCTCTTGTTTTGTTCAGTTTTCCTACTTTTCCCTCCGGCCTGCTAGGTTATAGCACACAAGCAGATATTCAAAACCAGTTGATGGATTGCAAAATAAACTATCATAACTGACAGAGATGAAAGAATATCATTTTCAGATACATAGCAGCCCAATTTATACATCAAAGAATGCTATTATTAAGTCAAAGAATAGGGGGAGAAAACTATTTCAAATATGTTAGATCAGTCAAAAATAGTAGCATAAGACTCTCTACCCATGAGGAGCTTAAAATGCTGCTGGGGAGGTGCACCATGCTTACAATTAGTAAGATAGTGACACAGAGTCTGTGTCCGTGTGTGCCCGTGTGTGCCCGTGGAAGCATCAGAACACGTCTGACACAAGTCTGCATGGCGGTTCCTCTTCCACCGAGAGCGTGAACGCAGGCAACGGGTTATTTACGGAGCACGTGCGGGGCCTTTGTCTCCAGTATTTCCCTCAGTCATTCCTTGAGGCTAATTCTTTGACCAAGTCTGCACAGAAGGAAAGTCGCAGAGCCCGGTTGCTTGGCCTCCAAAGTCACGGTAAGCCACAAACCAGCCTAAATGTGGGAAGGACAGCCAAGGCAGTCACTGGAAGATTGGTGAAGGGGTGTGGGCTCGTCTCCCCAAATCACAGGTCATGACAGAGCAGCAAACAACACCAGCAAACGTGCCCCCCGTATGACCCGCTCTGTATTTCTACCCCTTCAGATAACTGATTCACTTAACCCCTTGGGAGTTTCTCCAACTCCTGTTGATTCCCAATGTTGATTTTCTTCTCAAACTTTTGCCTTCCAAAGTTATCATCCCTGCTACGTGAGCAGGGGTAGGTAGACACTTGACTCTGAGGTCTGCCTTCCCTTCTCGGGCGTGCGGCCCCTCACCTGCCTGCCGCCTGACGACAGACACGTTGAACTTTGTCTTCCATCTTCCCTAGTGATCAGTGGCCTTCATCTTCTGGCTGCTGGTCGTTCTTTAAAGAACGCACAAGCCAAAATTCCAAGTAACCCGTGGACATGACAGACCTCCTTGGTTCTGCACGTGGTATCTCTGGGGGGTTGAGGGACCAGCTGAGGTGGTTTCCGCTGTGGGGAGCAGCGGGCTGGGCAGCAGAGAAGTCATCTCCCCCACCTTCAGCGCTGTTGCCGGCTGCAAGTGTATGGTGAGACCTAAAGAGGAGAAGGCCCCAGCCCCGACGCATTTACAACCTCAGGTAGGCATCAAGGAAGCGGCAGCCAGCACGAGAAACTCCATTTGTGCAGAAACGGCCGGGACAGAGAAGGCTGCAGGGTTTACAGGGCAGGAGAAGGTGTCCGGTGCACGGAGCCCCAGACGCAGCTCAGAGAGGTTCAGCGAAGAAAGTGGGAGAGGTTTAAGTCGGGGCGGCGATAAGCTAAAATGATCTCCCAGAAAATTGAAGAGAATGTGTTGGTCGGAGCACCTGGGAGGTTCAGCTGGTTAAGCGTCTGCCTTCAGCTCAGGTCATGATCGCGGTGTCCCGGGGTCGCGCCCCACGTCCGGGTCTGGCCAGCGGGGAGCCTGCTTCTCCCTCCGCCTCCTCCTGCTCATGCTCTCTCTCTCACCCACTCTCTCAAATAAAGAAATAAAATCTTAAAGAGAAAGTGTTAGGAATAATGTGACATGACAACCAAAGAGGTGACCCATCACCACGTTTATCATCTTTTACATTGTTACTTACTCGAAATGGCTTTTCCAAGACAACCGACCCTTTGGGGCTATGGCCCTAGTGTCATCGGTTCTGCTAAACACTGGGTAGTGTGAGGAGAGAGACCAGCGCTCTGTAGCGGTTCTGCCCTCCTCAGTACCTGGGGCATCAGCGCTTGTAGCAGGGTCTGTGGACGGCTGCAAGGAAATGCACATCCTTGGCTCCTGGGAGAGTTTACGGCTGAAGAACTCCTGTATGTATCATGATTAACATGTGTCGTGGAAGTAGGTAAACCATCCTTCCAAAGGACACAGGTGCAGCGACGACTTTTGTCATTAGAGTTGCTGTTGAAGGGGAATGTTGAATGGTCAGTACAGGAACTGAAGGCAGAGGTGTGACTTTCAGCAAATCCCATGAGCATACGCAGGGGGAATTAGATGTGACTTTGTACAAAATGCCCATCACAGCGGGTATTTGGGGTGTGTTGTGGGGTTGTCAGAAGGCCCTGGGTGCACGCCCTACTCAAGCACGGGAGAAACAGATCCTTCCTTTTTGGAAGATTCGATAGCTGGACCTCCCTGGCTCCTCAGGAGCACTGGCCATAGGAGGCAGGAGGACAGCTTAAGCACCGAGAACATCGATTACACTTTTTCTAGGAAGGGGAGGAGCATACATTCATTTAGGAAATATGCACATTATGGAAAAAAAGGCAACCAGATCCCACCACTCAGGAAAAAGAACGGTTGACATTTTAGTGTAATATACTTTTATGCACTCATCTGTAGGGTCTTTTAAAAGATTTTTTTTTAAAAAAGTAGTTTTTATTTATTTGACAGTGAGAAAGTGAAAGAGAGAGAGAGAGAGAGCACGTGCAGGAGGGAGCACAAGCAGGGAGAGCAGCGGAGGGAGAAGGAGAAGCAGGCTTCCCGATGAGGAGCTTGATTTCAGGACTCCGGGATCATGACCTGAGCAGAAGGCAGATGCTTAACCAACTGAGCCACCCAGGGGTCCCTAAAGATTTTGTTTTTAGGTAATCTCCGCACACAATGTGAGGCTCAAACTTACAGCACTGTGGTCCAGAGTCACATGTTCTACCCACGAGCCAGCGGAAGCCCCCGTAGTTTGAGCGCTAACATAGCAGGAGTGTGACACTTTTGCAGCCATTTGATTTTTAATCACTGTCTTGTGTTCTTTTGATTTTTTTTTAAAAGAAAGGAAAAACAGCAGACGTACAGTTTGCAAGTAAGGAAAAAAACCCAAACCTACTTGGTAGTTTCCCATACTTCTCACTCCATTGCTGTTCCCACAGCAACCTCCTCTGGAGGGTGACCCTGTGTCCCTTAGGATGTGAGCTTCAGGGCCTGCGGACGTGGGGATTCTTGGTCCTGGTGAGCAAGACAGCTACGCGGTGATTTGTTGGTCCGCATGACCGTGAGGCGTTGCAAAGCCGTGCATGGAAATACCATAGACACTCACCTGTCTGCCTTTCTCCTCCAGACCCAGGACACCCTCTCTGCACAAGCCTGGGACTACATTGAAAATTAGGGCATGAGGGCAGTGGGGGTTGCAGAGCCCATGACCTTGAGAAAGGCAGGTTTTCCTGGGCGTCCTCGCTGTGGGCCAGTTAACAGGGTAGGAAAGGTCCATGCAGTCTCTTGAAAAAACCTTTCCATACGGAAAAACAACAGCAACAACAACAAAAATCCTCCATACAATTCCTCCACGTGTTCTTAACACTCCGTTTCTCCTGTCCTTCTGGGGGTGACGTATTTTTACTTCTCTTGTCTTCTGCGGTGAAGGATTCTTCTCTTTATGAACTTTTCGTTTCACTTCTCTAAAGTTTGTCCGTCTTTGGACATCTTGAGTCCTGGTGGGAATCCAGGTTTGGTAAAACCCCCCATAGCCATGTGGGGCTTCGTGGTCTTCAAAATCCCATTATCCGGGGGACACGTGACTGTATTTTCTCGCACTGCGTTATTCACATTTGTTGTTCTATTTCTAGAAGAGCGATGGTAAACACCTGAACTCTGTTGCCTCACGTCTCTGAGGCTTTAGTCCAGCTAAAGGCTTTTTAGCCACTTTTAAGACGTGTTGAAATGCTTTCCCCCCAAACGGAATTCCTCTCTTTTAAACCATACGTTTAATCTTTTTATGATCACTTCCAATACAATCTGACTCCTGGCAACTACCTCCTCCTTGAAAAGCAAATAGAAAAGATCAAGTCCAAAGAGTCACCTGTCTCGTCTTCTAAAACAAGCAACCATGCCCCAAAATACTTCAAGGAAGTGTCTGAAAAGCTGTGGTTTTACTATCGTGTTCCTTGTTTTTGCTGATGGATTTTATTCTGATTCTAGCCCAGGGACCAGCAAACTTTTTTTTTTTTTTTTAATGTCCAGAAGTACTTTAGGTTTTGTGGGCTATACGGCTTCTGCCACAACAACTCAATTCTACCATTGCCACATGAAGCTGCCGTAGACAATATGGAAGTGAATGGCTGTGGCTGTGTTCCAATAAAACTTTGTTTATAAAAATGGGCAGCGGGCTGTACTGGGCCCACAGGCCTGTTCTGCCGACTGATACTGGAAACGATGAATTAAACTCCTCTTCCATCAGGACCTGGTTCGTATGAATAACCAGACAAGGCGTTTGATTTTCCCTGTTCACATTAAGGGATATAGAATGATAAAACATTAGGAATAATAAAATATCAGCATTTGATAAGTGGCCTGCCTGAGCACTAGGAAAGTTCAAAGAACTACCCACATTAACATGAATCTTAAATGACGCTTCTCGGAGGCAGGTCCCTGCCGAGTCAGCGTGGCGGCTCAGGGACCGCCGGCTTCCACGCATCCCTCTGGGTAGTAACTTGAAGACGAACTGAGAACCGCGGACGCCTCGTGGCTTCCGCTGTAGGCTTGCTCTTGGTCCCCTCGCCACATTCGCTCGGTTCCAGTATGTTCCTTCCGTTTCACAGGTTTTGAAGGAAGTGATGATTTTCTCGGCCTCAGAATATTCATGGTAACTATTTAATAACAGCAAGACCGACGGTGTTTGCTCTCAGCTCCCGTTTTGGATCAGGGGTTGGGCTACTTCAGCTCTACAGTTTGTTTCCAATTTTTACAATGATTCTACAAAAGCTCTTTGTTTGAGCTCTTTGTTTTGTTTTGTTTGTTTGTTTGTTTGTTTGTTTTTCTTTTACTTTCCCCGGTGAAGAATGTTGACTTTCAGAAAACTTCACAGACTCACCTCAAATCACACAGATTTCTACACAGCAACTTCCACACATTTTTTCATATGCCCATTGTTTAAAAATTCTTGATCTAATAACCTCTTTTCTCTGTCCCTTCGGTGATACCATCATATCTCACTTTTCAGATGAAGTCGGAGCAGTGATTCTGAGCTAAGACCCCGGTTCCTGTTCCTTATTTTTCAAGTCTATAAGACCGAGCCATGGAACATAGCCCATCTACAAACACTGCAGTGATGTTGCTGCCATGGATATTTATGGAAAATAGATATTCGATGACAAAAGGACACCTAAGCAGCTGCAGTGTGACAAGCTTTAACGGGGCAGCTGCGAACAGGGTGGAGGGCAGGAATCCCTCCGGGGACTGGAGAAGAGCGACTTCCAGCAGAAGGCAGCATGATTGGGCACTGCTGGGACCTGCCTGGCACAGAGCAATCAGAGCTGGGTGGTTCTTTGAGTGCAAGAGAAGCCAGCAAACATGAATCTAAGAGATAGAAATGTCAAAAGTTACAAGCGGTGCAAATAGTCGCTCTAGTTGTGAGCCAAAGGAAATGTCTTCACTTGAGTAAATGTAGAAGGAACTTCTGGCAACGGATACTGAGGCATAGATGAAAACAAGTAAATTAGAACAAACTAGAACAGCATCGGCAACAGAAAGGCACCTTCAGGTGCACCACTGCTGGACAGAAAGGACCACACACTTAAATTGGTGTAATGAGGTTCACTCAGTCTTGCCACCCAAAATTTACCATGGAGTTGGGAAGGCAAGACATACATTCATGCTCCTTGGAGGCGGCAATATTTGCAAGAAGATGGCCCTTTGCCTATTTATCAATTTCTACTTTCAGATAAGGTGGGATTTTATTTTTGTTTTTTATGACCGAATAGGGAAGTGTGGGGATTTTTCTGGATTGTTGCATTTTCTTGTTCGTTTGACCTTTCTGTTCTGTGAAAAATGAGTGATGTCCTCGGTTTCATGTAGCCTTTCTTTGGAGAGAAATTGCTGTGTCTTCCTGATAGAGCTCACGGTATGTAGGACTATTGCATGACCAAATGGGAGTTGGGATCCTGGATTCTGTGGTGCTGAGTCACCCCGCGTCATAGGACCCCGCGCGTGGGTTAATGGTTGCGAGGCGGAGGACCAAGGCGAGGACACGGGACGAGCTGCGTGGACGGCCGGCCCGACGCTGCCATGGCGGCCGCTTGGGAGGGAGGCATCGATGCGGCGCCTGCAGCCAGATGGCTTTCACTGGCGTTGGTCTGAGTGTCTCAGGAAAGAGACTTTCAACGACCCAAATCAGTTATCGCTTCAGTACATGTGTTTTTAAAATCCTTTTTATGTTTGGTGAAAAAAACCTCTGCTTGAGTAAACAGTTACATCACTAATTGCTAAATATGACATTATCAGATTGTTTTGACTTCCTGGGGGTGAGGGTAAGGAAGAAAGGTTAATTACAGTTACTTTTGTCTCTAACTAATGGAAAGCAGTGTTAACATCTGTGTGGTGCCTGCAGAAGGTTGGCAGTAATCTCTGTGTATTAACCAGAGTAGAATAGAATGACCCAAAGTGTGGATGTCATTGCGTTACCTGAATTTACCCAGCAGCTAACAAAATAGGTCTCTTTCGTTAAAGACTAATTTTCACATAAAAAAAAAAAAAACTTTATTATGGGCCTAGTGCAGTTAAATTGCCTGACACAGTGGGGAATCTACACTTAGCCTGATAATATTGAGCACTGAGAAATGCCTCAGGTGATGATCAAGCTGAGCGATAATTCAGACCCCTGATAATTCCCTTCCAAGCAAATGCCACCAGGTGGCACAAAATGTCTCAAGCTGCACTGAGCATGCTCTCTCTTTGGACCACAGTGAATCGTGGAAAAAAGATTCAGAATCGCTAAAGATTGTAATAAGCTTTCCCTCCTCCTTCCAAATGCACACGTTCTTATCCTCAAACAGCTTTTTGAAAGACCAAAAAAAAAAAAAAAAAAGTGACAATATATACATTCGATGTATTCACTGAAATTCACCCTTTGAATAATGCATAGGGCTACTCAGTAGAGATAAATAAAGCAGGTGGGAAGAGAAATGGAGATTTGCAAAGTTGCCAAGTCACCAAACCTAAAGTCATCAAGTCTGTAGAGAAATCTTAGTACAAAATCCTTCCATGAGTCTAAATGCAGGATCATTCATGCAAGTGGTAAATGTTCTGGCATGTTGAGAAACTAGAGTGATCTAAAGATCTGTAGTGTTTAACCGAAGCCAAAATTGTTGCTCCTCAAAGCCTGGGGCAAGACTTTATGGAGGGACGAAATAGGCTGAGATGATTTTCTTTGTTCTCGACTCTGCCACTCCTCCTTAAGCAGGGGTCTAATATTCACCCAGCACGGGGAGAAAGTGTTTGCTGGAAAGGGGTGTCAACTGAGTAATTAGACAGCGATCGCAGTAACACGCAATCCCACCTGCTTCCCGCCCGGCGAACAGTGGGGGAGGGCTTGGGCTCTGGGCCTGCGGAGGGCGGCAGGAGTACTCTGGGGGGGGGGCTTTCCCCGCTTGGTCATGGCACCATCCTGCCGCCAGAAGGGTCAGGCATATGCATGGTGAAAGAAAATTTCCCAGATAACGTTAAGTGTTTTCTAATTAGGAGATTTAAATGTAAGGATTTCGGGGGTTTTGGGTGATGATCATGGGTGGGTCCCCAGAAGTTCCATGCTAACAGACCCTTCCCGAGAACCAGGGAAGACCAGTACCCACGAGTCGATCTAGAGAGAAATCTAGTGCCTCTTCCTTAAAGAGAAATTCATCATTTCTGTCTGGAGATGAAGGAGGGTTGAGACCTGTGACATTTCAAGCATCCTTCGTGTCCACCCGTCTCTGAAGGAATGGCTTGTCCCTTAAGGAAAAACAAAATATGAATACATAAGAATATAAAAGAATTGTTCTTAAAGTGCAGTTTGAAAAATGCAAACTTGAATATTTTGAGCTGCAAAAAAATAAGAACAAAGAATCAGAAAATTAAGTAATGTGGAAGAATTAATACTTCGCTCATTCTAAGAGGAATGTGGGGTATCTGGGGGAGAGTCAAAGGAGTAGAGCCTTGAATTTTAAAGTAAGGTGTTGGAAGTTTCTTCACTATGAAGCCAACAATGTTTCTGTTTCAAGATATAACGTGAATTGTTTTATACGTCGGGAGGTTTAAACATGACAGCTATATGTAAAATGAATTAGAACGAGAAGAGATTGAATTAATACTTTTACCGAGTTCTTCCTAGCACTAGGCTTTGTGAGAGGTACTGACGTATATTCAGCATTTTACTCAAACCTTATAATGACTTTGTAGAGTAGGTGATCTTCTTACCAGTTTTAACTCCAACAACAATCAAGGCTTAGAGAATTACATACTCTGCCCCAATGTATAATTTAAACTGGTGGAACAGGAATTAAAACCCAATTCTGTTGGACTTTAAGATCCCCAAGCATAAAGGTTATATTGAGTCATCTAGGAAAGCATGTACGAAGAGAATTAACAGTAATTCAGGATGGAAGCGATGAATTAACAAACAATTCCAAGAGGAAAAAAAATATTCCTAGCAAAGTATAGCGTAAAGCTTTTCTTTACTAGAAATTAAACTGCAGAAATTACATGTGGAGCAAAAGTCAAAGGAATTTTTAAAAAAATGTTAAAAAGTCAAAGGAGTTTTAAGAACATTTGTGTAGTCACCAACATTGCAAGTAACACATGACGTCACACATTTCCGGGTCTGGCAGCAAAGCTGCTGTACAAGAACACTTGTGGCTCTTCTGGTCTTCCTGGAGCAGCGGCGCAGCTAGCCCGCCAGGTCCTGTCTTCCTTGAGCGCCTGAGCTCCGTAATTCGTTTTTGCCAAAAGTCCAACTGCATTAGACTGTCAAGGACATAATGTGATTAATCTAAACTCTAAGAATGCTTGATAATTGTACTGAGGTGGAAAACTATCGTCTTTGCATTTACATACTACCTCGTTTTGAGAAGAATGGATGTTCACGTCATTAATTAAAGAGACTCTGCATTGAACCAAGAAGAGACTCTAAGCCCGGGTAGGCCTTCCTGGGTTTGCTTTCCTCACCTGTAAGAAGGGACTGACCACGCCAGTCACACTAGGCCTTTCACAGGGAAAATGGGAAAACCTACAGTGGACAGGTGCCTCACAGGCGTTGGCATTCAGTCAACGACAGTTGTCTTCTACCTTCAGGTTGTCTGGCGCTGAATGTGAACTTCACCTCTGGACTCTGGGTGTCTCCTCAGTGTGTAAAGGTAAACACAAGGCAGGTATTCAGCCCCCTTGTCCCTCATCTTCATCCACCATTTACTCATTCATCCACTGACTCAGTGAATGTGTTTTGGAAGCCCTCTGCGCATGGCACTGGCCACTCACGGATGAAAGCAGGTCAGAGAACGGTACAACCCTACGTGTACGGAGCTGTGATCGCCAGAGGGGAGCTACGGAGAGTGGAGAGGCGTTACCCAGGGCAGTCCACAGGGCTCCGAGAAGACTCTTGGGGAAGGGATGTCTGATTTGGATTTTGAAGAATGCATGCGAATTACCCCGTAGAAGACCAGGGGGAGGCAGAAAGTGATGTCTAAAACAGAGAAATTCTAGGTCCCTTAATCAGAAAAGCCTTCTTACCTTCCTAGTGAAAGGGTAACTGTCTGATATGTATTTTAACAATGACATCCCTGTGATTCCTCTTTTCTCTGGATTCTTTCTCAGATTAGTCTTGGGCCAATTTAAGAATTATTCACATTTGAATTAAGGGGCTATCACTAATCTCTGTTGGCCAGTCAGACCGGTGCTACAGATAGCAACATTTTCTACTCTGTTTCTTAAACATAGCAATCCAATATTGCTGGTAGATGAGACCTACAGATCTCCTCCCTTGAACTTGATTATTTTCCTTTTGTTTCTCACCCTATCTCACTGTTGCCCAGCACCCCCACCTTTAGTGTGGGATGTTGTCACAATATCAGAATCGCATTTGAAGTTATATGACCAGTTTCAACTTCAATGTGTTTCATTACACTTAGTTATGTATTGTTGGTCACATTGCTTTAAAGCCCTTAATTTTAAGTAGGAGCAAGAGTTCTTGTGCTCTCTTTAACATCTCTGATGAAAGGGGTGATGAACCAAAGTCTTTTCAAACTCTGGAAACGTGGGATCCAAGCTATGATCGTACAGTTGATCTGAACCATTTCCCATCAGAGGAGGTAGCTGGACTTGGTGGGGTCAGAGAGTCATATAGAAAGCTCTAGAATTGAGCAAATGTTCTTTCTTTTCTTTTTTTTTTTTTTTTTTTTGCTTTCCACTTATTATTTGGTTATTTTGTAGGCTTTTCATGCATTATAACTAGTCTGTTTCTTTATTCCACTATGTTTATTTAAGTATTTTAAATTTTATAATAAATACATTCTAGGGCCATTTTTTGGGGGGGGAGGTCACTTTTTAGGTTTCTGTCACTTTGTTTCCGGTATTACCAAAACAGCATTTAAAGCGATGTTCATGAACGGTGTGATACATCACACCCTATTCTTATTCACCACTAAGTAGTGAGTTTTTCTAAAGTAGAGCTCATCTCTTAGTCATGTTCATAGGTTATAAAGATTTCTCGACACATACTACCCATTTATAAAATTCTTAAATTTTTTAGAGTGGAATTTTCTAAAATTGTGTAGCTTTCATGAGTAGAAAAATTTCTATGCATATATTGCCAGTTAAGCTCTGGCATGAAAGGTTTCTGTCAGCATTTTCATAGGGTTGGTCTATGCAGTCAAAGCTGAGCAGATGACTGTATAAATTATCAGATAGGCTTGGTCCAGCCAAAGAACATTTGAGTAAACAGAAGCTCTATGTAACTTGTCTTAGCATAGTTGGGTTTTCAGTCAGAAAATCTGATCAGAAGCATGATATCTTCTTTCTCTCACACGCATTCACAGACTAATAGAGACACAGAGACACATGGAACTGGAAGGTATGCAATAGATTAGCTTTCCCTTCCTGGCATCTATTCTCTCTATGGATTTGCTAATTCCCAGGATAATTCTTTTAGCATGCTGTTTGAAGAGCTTGAAATGCCGTTCCGAGTACAACACCTGGCCGACCGAGGAGAACATACAGCATGGCAACCAGTGGCTCATTTAGGACGATGATTTTCAATCTATCTGCCAGGAAACAGAAAGTTTGAGGTTTGTTCTGTTTCTGAAAGATCAGGAGTTGTAGCCCTGACAGTGGTCTAACAGACTGGAAAGTCTTGGTATTTCTGGAACTCTTCAAATGGTTAATTAGGAAGAGAATTTCATCTAGAGAGGTAGCATGAATGAATTGAATCCTTCCCAAAGACTAGCCCCAATACTGGCACACTCATTCTTAATTACTCTCTCATTAGTTTATTCAGTTCCTACACAGGAATGGCAATTTAGGACGTACTGATGTGTAATGGGCGTTTATAAATCGTTTTATCTGCCCAGCATTTGAGCCTTGCTTTGTAAACTTTGATAAGGTACAAAGAGTATCTCCTCTTCAGGTACAGAAAATGCTAGTGGTTGACTTTCCCAGCCTTCCTTGCTCTTGGGACTCAATATGCACGTAGTCTCCACTGGTCAGACTCACTTTCACTGGACCTTGATTCAAAGCCAGAGGCACAAGCAGGTGGTGGGCACCAGGACAGCAGCTGCAAGAGGAGGCAGTTGTCTGCCTGCGTGAAGACCCAGCACATGGAATTAGCACCCTGGTGTGGGATGCACCCTTGAGGGTTCAGTGTTAGCAGATATGGCTTCTCACCAGTCTAGCACACGGCTTATTTGGGGTACTATTTCTAAAACAGTAGCCTCTGCTTTGAGCCCTAGCCATTGTTTTCCTCAATTGCCTAACATGCTCTCAATACATTTTCTGCTTATGTCCATCTTTTGTTTGCAATGAGGAATCTCATCTAATTTCCTGTGCTGGGCCTTGAGGGACCCCAGAGATGAGTAAGGACCTCTCTGGGACCTAAGGACTTTACACTCTGATAGGTGAGATGAGACAATTTCACTCTCCACGGAACATGTATGTGATGATTCTCTCCATGAAACTACTCAGGCTTGGAGAGAGGATCACTGGGGTGGGTTCTCGGGGAGCCATGGATTCCTCCAGGTCATCTTTCTGGGGTAGGCAAGTTCCATTCATTACCCAGAAAAGAGACACCCCACATAACCTGCCCTTATATGTGTGAATGGCCAAGAAGACAGGCAGAAGAGAATCTTGCCTTTTGTGTGAATGTATTTGTGGTAGAATGAAATCTGTGGCTAAGTTAGCAGGGAAGAGCTTGCCTCGGCTCAGGCCTGTGTGGAGTCTACACAGATGGCACTCCCAGTAGGATTACACATCCCAGGGAACTTCTGAACCATATGGAGGAGAAAGTTCCCCGGCTGAGAGTTCCGCTCCATTATTTCCCATTGGAAGTAGCGCATTGTGATCAAGCTTGAATTCTCAGATGCAAGGCAACGGGTATCAAAATGCTGTATTTGCCAGAGTTTGGAACCACTTATTTTCAGCCTAATGATTATAAAGAACATGTGGTGATAGCATATTCAGAGTTATGCTACCAGGGATCATTTACAACATTTCCAAGGGCACAGTCGTGTAACTGTGCGAAGAGTGTCCCTGCCTTATAGCAGAATTCTGGAAAGAAGGATTGTGCCACACCACTGTGGGACATGCCTTGGCTTCTGAGAGCTATTTCTTCCTGAATCTCTGTGATGGAACATTAAACTTCATGGCCAGGGAACATGGTGTCCTTGCTTTGCCAGCACTGGGTCCTGGTGGCACTGCCACCCCTAAGAGCATCTGCGTGGAGCCCTTGTGTGGCTCTGGATGGCTTCATAAGCCAAGAGTGGAGAGCACCAAAGACAGAATGGTAGGGATGTGGGGAAGAGAGAGGGATCCTGTTGTCCCCACTGTGGCTGACTGACCCAGGGCACATTTGGTGTCAGCATCCCAGCCTGGGAGATGCACGTCTAGGACCCATCGCCATGGAGAACTGCATCCTCCAAGCATCACCACAACATGCCTATAGGTATTTGAGAAAAAGGAGCTGCTGGGTCTGATAGGTGGCCTCCTGGGGGGAGCGTTTCATTGGGGGAAACCTGTGAGCTGGGTGTCTGAAGCAAGGAAGCCCAGGAGCTGCAGACCAGCTGACACGAGTTGGACGGCAAACATAAGCTTGTCTGCCACATGCGTGAGCGACTTCTAGAGACTTCCATAACAGGGGACCTCTGCGGGCATGTGCCTGTGCTCATTCATCTCCATCTTGCAAGGCCTGGAAGAGAGAACTCTGAGCTACACAGGTTCCCACTGGACTGTGCTCACAGCCTACCTCTGGAATGAAAAGCACATGACTCCTCTCCCAAGCTGGGCCTCCTAAACTCTGGTGCTCTTCCCTCCTATTTCCAAATGTGTGGACTTCCTTTGGGTAGATTTCACCATCGTTACAAAGCTCAGGTATGTTAGAAGATACAGCCTACTTCGATCGGGGCCACTCACCATCAGAGCAACAGTGGGTAGAGTCTGGCCTGACCAGAGTTGGGTGTGCCTGCCTTCTGTGGTTGGCAATAGAGGCATGTTCCTCAGGTTGCAAGTGCAAACTGAAAAAGTTTTAAAGAGTGTTTGGGTTCAAGAAGGAAAAGAGGAACAGAAATTTCCTGGGTGGAACTCTTTTTCCCTTGAGGAAGCCATGTGAATGAAACTAAACTTGCCAGCCCAGAGGGTAAGCTGGGCACGGAAGAATTTTAACTTGCCCCTCACTGGCGTACATTCATTCTCTTCTGTCTTCCTTTACTCTTCCGTAAGGCACCTGAGAAAGTCCCAGCCTGTCTTTATTGTACAGGGCAACTGGGAATTTTTAAACTTGGGGTTCTGACTGCTAGGGGAATATTCCAGAATAACTGGAATAGCACCTGAGTGCTAGAAGCAGGACGACGGATGAAGGTACAAGATAGGAAGGTAGATCAACAGAGTTTGGTCAAGTTAGGGTGTATGGTCATAGTCTATTCAGCAAAGCAGGGATTCCCTTACATGGAATTGGATATTTAGGATTTCTGGGACACCCACAGCAGTAGATGTTATTGGCTGTTTCCTAGATTCTCCTCAAAATCACATGACCAGATTATAGATCTAAGGAAACAAGTACTTGTCCACTTTGTAAGACTATTTTAAACACTTTGTGAAGGTATTAGATGAAATAAGCAATATTAGTAGGAAGTGTTCAGGCAGATTGAATCCCATCCAGAAATGCAGTTTAAATGTCGGTTGCAAATACTCTTGCTGAGTCTAGACCAGGCATAGATGATAGATTCTCACCCAGTTATAAAGCAATTACCCCCACGGCTTTGGGCCAAAAGATTGGATATTTGAGACTCTGAAATGATCACCCTGTAAATGACCGTAATGTGGGTAATTAAAAATAGATTATTGGATTAAGATTTGAATTACTTTTGAAGACCTTGCTTTTCCTTGGTGTATGTGGTTTTTTGTGTTTTGTTTTTTTTTTCTTTATTTTTTCTCTCTGAGTGATCATAATTGAATGCATCTTTAGACTACAAATTGTAATTTTGCTGTCAGCAGTGGTACTTTAATCTCAGATGTTTATTAGAAAATTTCTCTGCACTAACTGTGAATTTAGTTAACAAGAGGCACTTGAATCAAGTGAATGGACTCCTAACAAAATTAGGAACTTGGTAAAGCTCTGTGTCAGTAGCTACTACAGTAAGCTTTGATAACTATAAATTTCAGATTTTCATATGTAGGATTTTACTAATAATCAGGATAAAAACAAATGTATTAGTGCTGAGATTAGCTCTTCTCTAGAAAAGAGAGATTGAGTAAAATGCAGTAATTTAGGTATTAAGTAATTGGACTAAAAGAAATTGGGGGGTAGAGTCCATTCTCAATGAATTTGATTAATGTAAATAATTTATCTGGATCTTTCCACTCCGACACCCTACTTATTCCTTAAAATATAGGGCATACTTTCCTTAAATAGATTTTCCTCCCCTGCCTCTAATTCACAGAAGACTCCACATAGAGCCTACAGTAGGTAGCCAGCAAAGGGGACCCGAACCCTGAGGTCCAGTTTCTCTGTCTGGTTCTATCCCTTCTTCCTTGCACATGCATGGATATGCTCCATCTCTCTGCTCTTCAGTCTCCTTGTTCTGAAAAATGCAGAGACTGGACCAAATGAAATTTACAATTTGGACTCTACTTTTCCATGAACAGTTTCCAGTCACTGTTTCTGTGAAGAGCAGAAGGGATCTCTACTCTTTGCTCTTAAAAGAAAGACAACATATCCTTAATCTGTGTTGACTGGAAAATAAACTGCAAAGTTTCTCCAGAAGTTAAACATATATTTACTGTATGATCCAGCAATCCCCTTCTAGGTGTTTACCCAGGAGAAAAGGAAATTTATGTTCTTACAAAAAGTTGTACTCTAATATTTATGACTGCTTTATTTATCTAACCAAATGTGAAACAACCCACATGTCTTTCAATCGGCAAATGGATTAAATGAACTGCGATATAACTGTTCAGAAGAATACCACTCAGTGATAAAAAAAGAAGGCACTATAACACACACAACATCACAGATGAATGGGAGAAAATATTTCCAAATCACATAACCTGATAAGGAGTTAATATCCACAAGGAACTTCTATAACCCAACAGGAAAAAAAAAGACTCCTACTTTAAAATGGGCAAAGGACTTGAATAGGTATTTCTCTAAAGAACATACACAAATGGCCAACAAGTATATGATGAGATGTTGAGATGCTCATTATGACTAAGTCAAATCCGCAGTGACATGACATTTCACACAGGTTAGGGTGGCTTATATTTATACATTATATATAAACAAAATGAGCATTGTCAAAGATGTAGAGAAATTAGAACCCTTATACACTGTTGGTGGGAATGTAGGATGATCTAAGTGCCATAGGAAATTGGAAGCTCTTCAAAGAGTCAAAGATAGTACTATTATAGGATCCAGCAATTCCACTCTTGGATGATTATTCAAAAGAATTAAAATCAGGGTCTTGAAAAGATACCTGTTCTCCCATGTTCCCTGAAGCCTTATTCACAGTAGCCACGATGTACAAACAACAGATGAATGGATACAAGACATACGTTAAATATATTCAATGGGATGTTCTTCGGTCTTAAAAAAAGAAGGAAATCCTGTCCTATGCAACAAACATGGACGCACTGGGGCATTATTCTAATGACAGAAAGAGTCACAAAAGGACAAATACTGTTTGAGTCCACTTACATGGGATACTTAAAGTGGTCAAAATCATAAAGACAGAAAAGCAAAATGGCAGATGCCAGGGGCTGGGAAGAGGGAACGCGGAACTGCAATTCAGGGAGTGTAAAGCTCCAGTTTTGCAAGACAAGCCAGTTCTAGAGACCTTCCAGACTGCACCGTGCTTGCTGTTAAAAGTGTTGTACGGTGCACTGCGGAATCTGTCAGATTGCTGGATCTCGTGTTATTTGTTCTCATCACAACAAAATAATGCACATAAATAAATGCATAATTTCCCTTATAAAAGGGAAGGAAGCACACAAACGTGTGGATGAAACTCAAGCGAGTTATACACTTAGGAAAGGAAGCCAGGCTCAAAAGTCTACACACTGTATAATTTAATTTTTCAGCATTCTGGAAAAGGCAAACCCATCAGGAGAGAACACAGCTCAGGGGCGGCCAGGGGCTGGTGGTAGGGGCGGGGGCTGACCAGAGGTGCGGCATAGAGATGTTCTCCAATATCTTTGTTGTGAAAGTGTCTGAGGGACTGTCATTTGTTAAGACTTGCAAACTCCTACACTAAAAAAGAGTGACTATTATGATGTAAATTATAAATCAATTAAAAAAATTAACAGCATAGATCTAAGGTCTGATACTGAACTATGCTTTTCCTTAAATTAAAATTCTAAAATTTTTGAAGTTGTTTTTTAAGCTAACACAAGGGCACAGTCACTTGTTTCTCATCTCCTTCTCACTGTGGTGCGCAGGTTAAAAACGGAAGTCGATTTTACCAGCTGGTGGATTGAAATGTCCCATAGTGCATTGGTCTGACCAGGTGTAAGTGCTGTCCTCAAACACATGTCTGCCTCTGAGGTTCCTGAAGGTTGCTTTCTGCTCCCCAGAAGCAGCTCTCATTTGCATTGACTTCCTACAACTTCCCTCAGGCAAGGCCCGGGAGGCACACACCTGCATTCATCTGCAGGCGCCTGCCTGCGGGCTCAGGTATGGTTCAGGGCAGCTCCCTCAAGAGTTCTTCTGTGCTTCAAGACATAAGGACCGACAGAATCTGTCTTTCAGGACATCTGACTTTCAAGGCAGACATTGTGCAGCTGGAGGGCTTCTGGTGTTATCAACCCAGGGATGGTAGGTACCTGCACTAAAAGAATATTTTATACAGATAAAGAGTTCCTATTGGATGGTCTAAATTCTATCCCAGGCTAGAAGCTCTATGAAAAACATTGGTAGCATTTGATTTCACTCATCTACGGAATTTAAGAAACTAAATAGATGAACATATGGGGAGGGGGATGGTTAGAGGGAAACAAACCACAAGAGACTCTTAACTGTGGAGGAGGAACTGAGGTTGATGGAGGGACGTGGGTGGGGCTGGGCTAGGTGGGGGATGGGTATTAAGGAAGGCTCTTGCTGGGATGTGCACTGGGTGTTGCATGGAAGTAGTGAATCACTGAATTCCACTCCTGAAGCCAACATTGCCCTGTATGTTAACTAAAATTTAAATAGAAATTTCAAATAATAACATGCAAAAAAATAAATAAATAAATAAAGAAGAAGAAGAAGAAGAGAGAGGGAACATAACAATGGTTATGGTTTTACAAGTGAGGTCTCAGATTTTATCTAGCTTTTAGACAACAATGTGGTAGCATTTTAAAATATAAACAATTGATGAAAAATATTTCGCAGTTGGTAACTGCATGGTACGAACAAGGTCCTTGTAGGTTACCAAGTGCTGATACACATGCGTGTGTAGGTGATTGACAAGAGTTGAATGCTTTGAAGAAGCTTCAGATTAATACAGAGACTATGTTATAAATGTGTTGCATGGTGTTTTTTTAGTTGTAGAAGTCTCTCTTCCCCTATGTAAATATGTATTTTTAACTAGTTGGTTCCAGGGTGATACGATTGGTGGTCATGTGATACTCAAACTCAGAGCTTGTTTGGAGGTTCTAGCAGGGGAGCGCAACTACTCATATACCCTTGACCGAAGAACGGTCCTCTCCTCTATTGGGGAAGGTCGTTGTCTTCGACTGAGCGCGCAGCTTCGGGAGGGACGGAAGGGGACACCCGCCTAGCCAGCCAGATCAGCCGAATCAACCCTGGCGATCAATGGGGTGACAGATGTTGCAGCCAGATCGCCCTCACATCCGATACTCAAACTCAGGATTTTGACTTCAGATTCATTGAATCACAGGACTGAAAAGTTGGAAGATTGGAAAGTCCAAATCCTCATTCCAAGCAAAAGGCACACCAGTGGCTTGTCTAGGTTGGCTAGACTACACATGGGTATGTTGAGGGAGAGGAACTCATGACTTCCAGAGGCAAATCACGCCAGCGTCCTGTAGGTTGGCCTGACATAAATTTTGTCCTGAGCAAGGGTGTAAACCACGAGGCTCAAAACAATTCAGTTACTCTGGTGCAGGGGCATGAATGAAATGCAGTATAAAGAGTCTATGTGGGAGGTTGGGGGAACCAGGTGGTGGGTACTGGTGAGGGCACAGATTGCACAGAGCACTGGGTGTGGTGCGAAAACAATGAATACTGTCACGCTGAAAATAAATGTAAAAAAAAAGGTACAAGTGTAAAAAAAAAATAAGGAAAACACACTAATTGAAAAATTATAAAACTCAAGTAATGAGTATGCATCTATTAAAGGAAAAAAAAATCCAGTATGACATAATAAATACAAGCAAATATACAGAAAAAAAAGAGTCAATGTATATTTAACTATAAAATAATTCAAATCAGTTTCAGTTAGACAGAAATATCAAGCCATAATATTTGTATGTTTCAATGAAAAGCGACCTTTAAAAATTGTTTTAAAACTGTTTCCCCAAGGCATTTTACCAATAAATTGTTAAAAATTAAAAAAAAATGCTCATAATAAATCTTGCAAGCCTACTGAAAACAAGACAAGAGGATGATGGGTGCCTAAAGGCAGGGGACCCTGGGTATTCACTGTAGTCTGGCCACGCAGGATGCCTGCAGGAGAACAGGCAGGTCAGCTGCCCCAGCAGGGCAGGGAGTAAAATTGTTCATCCTTGGGTGAGTTAAATTATCTTATAAGAAAAATTCTTGAATACCTGGGTGGCTCAGTTGGTTGAGCGACTGCCTTTGGCTCAGGTCATGATCCTGGAGTCCTGGGATCAAGTCCTGCATTGGGCTCCTTGTTCTGCGGGGAGTCTGCTTCTCCCTCTGACCTCCTCCCCTCTCATACTCTCTTTCACTCTTTCTCTCAAATAAAGAAATAAAATCTTTTTTTAAAAAAAAGAAAAATTCTCAAAACAGATAAACAAAAAAAGCACCACCAAAAAAAAAAAAAAAAAATTCTCTCCTTTCCATAGTGCCACATCACGACAGAATTCTCATAAAAGGATGTTCCATGCAACCAGAAAGAGCCATGGATAGGCTGGATCTTCAAAACAGTGGCACCAAGGTTGATCCCACATGGCCGTCAGTGGAACCCAAGCACACCTTTCTCCCCAATCCTGCCTCCCAGTCCTGCTGGACACACTTGTGTTATCTGTGACCCACGGACCCAGTCTGGTATGTGTGGAAGCCTGTTTTCTACGTGAGTATAGAGAGAGCCATTGCCTAAGCCATCCTGGGGGAAACTACAGCCTAGTGGCTCAGTCCAGCTCCTTAACTATTTTGGGGGGACGTGCAAGCTAAGAAAGATTTTCCAGATGAATGCTTGCAATCGGTTTGATCACAGAGAAGGTTAACTCTGAACACCAAGTATGTGAAATGTAACACCACAGAAGAATTCCCTGTTTTTCTTTAAGTGTATGGCTCATTATTATTATTGTTACATTTTGAATTTCATCAGAAAATTTGTGGACATTTGTCTTCTCTTTGGGTATGTAAACACCTAGATAATGTCTTTAATTTTGCCCCTTGGTCTGCAAAGCCTAAAATATTTATGTCTGCCCCTTTCCAGAACAAAGTTTGGGGACCCCCTTGTCGAAGCAGTATCTGATCACTAAGTGGTATAAAAATCAGTTGGCAAGACAGGGCAGGGTGTGTGTGGGGGGATGAGTTAGACAAGAATGAAACAGAACAAAGGAGTAGATGCCTTCATGCTTGTAACAAAAGCCCGAGTGAGCGCCATTACTGCGACTGGAATTCATCCAGGATGCTAGGATCAACTCAGAATGCCATGAGCTCTTTCATGTCACTGAGCGCTCAGGTCTTTACTTTTATATCCTTTCCAAAAGACAGAGCTCCTCCACGCCAGGTTATTGGCTCGATATGACGACGGTAAATCTCTGGTGACACTTCCAGCAGCACATAAGAAGATAGTTCTCAGAAATGACCAATAATTGACCCAGCGTGACCTGCCTAAGCATGTGAGGTCTAACAGGCTCTAACATTAAGTATAGAATTATTTCCCAATAGGTACTTTGCATGTAATGCTATTTGGCTACTCAGAAAATGAACAAAATAGAGTCAAGTAAGAGAATAGACTCCCTTTTATCTCCCAATGATAAATGAAATTGAGTTTTGACCAATTGATGGAAAAATTACCTCTTATTATTTCTAAAATCAATGATGGAATAATTAGATTTAGCAAATGGGATTTTAAAAAAATCCCTTTGAGGTCACCGGGGCTATTTCCTATACTTAATCTAGCAGAATTCCCTAAACTGAATTTTCTAGGGTTTTGTTGGGTTTAATAAAAGACTTCAACTTCATTGTATCGGTACTGCTGAATAACAAATCTCACCAAACGACAGCTTAGAGCCGCGATGACAGTGTTCCTGTGCTTCCTGGGTTGGCCGTGTGGTTCTTGAGACCAGGCTGTGGATGCTTCCGACGGGGCTGGATGATCCGTTGCAGCCACTCTTGTATGCCTGGGGGCCACTGCTGGACAGACTGGCTGTCTCTCTCCCTTCTGTGGTCTGTCGTCACAGCCTCTACCCAGCATAGTAAAGGCTTCTCAAGAGAAGTTGTGCCTTTGAATAAGAGGAGCTTCAAATAATTTTTGGCCTTCGACAGCCTAACCCTTTTTTATTCCTATGCATTTATCATTGTGGACCCCGAGAGACCAGTTAAGACCCAATGAAAGGAATCTGAAGATCCCGGAAGGTATCCTACAGTGCTAATATGAGCAGTTCAGTGGCTTTAGCAGAGGAAGTATCAGAAATAAGACAGGAAATGCTGTCTTCTCTTTTATGAAATTATGGAATCTGTTTATATGCACTTCGCTTTGTCCTTCCTCCGTTTACTCAACTGATAGCCCAGAACTTTCTGCTGGAGGCTAGACTATCCCTCCCAGAGCTGCTGTCTGCTAGCTGCCCGATTATGGCACACTCAAGTCAGCCCTCTTGCCTCCATTCCCCTCTCCCTGTAATGGAACAAGAGCAGTGCTTACTTGACGGGTTTACTATGAGGATAAAACAAGGCAGTGTGTGTGGGGTGACCAGCGTGATGCTGGGCACACAATAGGAACACAATTAACATAAGCAATACCTGTTATTCTAATAGTTTATGATCCTATTACTGACCTCAACTAGTTGATGCGATTTGTTAAGTCAAGAAATCAAGGGTCTCTGATGAGATGAGCTTTACATTGACACATTTCATTCCCTTTGATGCTTAAGCCCATGCTTACAATGGTTTTGTTGAGTCACTGGATAGGCTAGGTTAGAGCAAGACACAAAGTAACCACGAAACATGGAAAAATTTGTTTCTCACTCATTGAATAGCAAAACGTTTGTTTCTCACTCATCGAATAGCCAGTGGCATATAGGCAGCTCCCTAGGGGAGCTGTTCTCCAAGCAGGGATGGGGAGATGGGGCTGCTGTCCTCGCCCTTCCAACTGATCACAACGCCTCCTTGGTCACTGACACAGGGCAGATGTGGTGGAAGAGCACCAGACTTTTCCCTAGCTTGGCCTGGAAATAACAGCCAACACTTCTGCCCCCATTGCCTGGGAGTCACCTTATGGCCCCCTGACTGCAGGCTGCTGGAAAGTCTGGCCTTCCGAGTGCTCAGGGAGGAGAAGATGGGCCTGGAGTTAGCAGACACATGTAATGGTCTCATAACAATAAAGATTCAGTCTGTATTTTGTTTCACAATTTTCTGAATTGACCCATTTGGCCATTAATAGTTCTGAATGGCAGCAAGACCTGCTTTCTGTGACATATAGATCCACAGGATTTTTCTATTGGGTTATAAAGGACAACCCTAATCCCTCTGTGTTTTGAGAGCTGTTCCAGAGTATGAAGAAGACAGATGAACAAGCAGCTGTGGTCACCAGAAATGTGGGAAGCGGTTGAGGCCGATGACTTTCTCGTCCCAGGCAGCCCTAAGGGAATTCAACCCTACAGTTTAACCCTCCTCCATAGCTTCAACCATTATAAGAGTTCACGTAAAGGGAATATAGTTCTCATGACCTTACCCTACGGGAGTGCCAAGTTCTATGTTATATTAGTTTTCTGTTGCCACTAACAAATTACCTCAGCCTGAAACCACACCTGTGGTTTAGCTCAGCAGTGTGTAGGTCAGAAGTCCACATGGGCTCAACTGACTTCTCTCCTTAGGGTCTCACAAATCCAAAATTACGGTGTCAGCTACGCTGGACTCAACACAATGCTAGGAGGAGATGCCTCTTCCAAACTCAGGCAGATTGTTGGTGGAATCCAGTTTTTCTGTGTTCAAAGCCACCAATGGCCAGCCGAGTCCTTCTTAAGCTTGGAGTACCTCTGACTTCTCTTCCTGCCACTGGCTAGAGGAACCTCTGCTCTTTAAAGGGCTCACTTGATTGGAGCAGGAACCTCCCTAGCCACCCTCAGGGCATCCCTTGATTAGAGCTTGATTGAATAGCTAGAGTTCAGAAACCTTTGGGACATCCTTAGAAGGCCGACTGCTGCATAGGTTCACTGTCATGTACTCCAATTTCATTCTCTATGAATGAGAGCTAGCACTCTCAGAAAGCTTTCAGTGTGCAGGCACTCTTCCCAGGAACCCTATGAGCAGAGTACTCTTTCCCTCATTGGACAGATGAGGAAGTTGAGGCCCCTGAGGTCTCGTTCTTGGCTTACACTCAAACAGGACATTAGGGGGCACTCTGCCTCCAGTAGCCACTGTCCTGTGCAGTGCCCTGGGCTCTTCTCTACTGAGCTCTAGAAATGGCTTTGAGATGAACCAGCACGGGTGGGTCTCCCCAAGCACTCTTCCAGACCATAGTCTCTCCAATCTCCCTTCCTGTCTGGAAGAGCTCATGAAATGAGCAAAATGCAGAGAGATTTTTAGTAGCTGATTGGTTTGTTTAATCTTAATTACAAAGATTGGCAAAAAGAACAGACTCAACAGATACAGCATGAGCTTCTCTTCTTGCCTGTTTTCAATATGACAACATTTAGAATGGTGCGATTGAGAGATAGATGGCTGGACAGAGGACGGATGGATGGACGGAAGATGGATGGATGCATGGATGGTTGGGTGGTTGGGTGG
>NC_081564.1:88525110-88577250 GCF_022355385.1 Mustela nigripes | reverse complement strand
GTGGTTGGGTGGATGGGTGGAGAATAGATGGGGGTAGGAGATGGATGAAGGATGGAATATAAATGATAGATTTAATAAGTGGTTTTCTCTTGTATTTCAGAGTCACTGTGCCCCATTAACAAAACCTGTGCCCCATAAGAAGTGAGCAAGGCTCACGTTTTAAAGGAATGTACTCTCTGGACTGACTGCTAGCTGGAGTCCCTCACACTCACACCGAATCCCCATGGGACTACCTCATATTTACCACCATGATGCTTTCCAGAAAGCAGCGCATAAATCCACAAAACTGATTAAACAAGAAAGGGCCACTTTTTCTCTGAGGAGCTTGCTGGTTAGAAATAAGGGAGACTGGGATTCCAGAGTCCAGGAAAGAACACTAAGTGGAGACCCCAGTGTTTTTTCTAATGAAAACAAATGTGCATACGAACCTTCGTGAAGTAAAATGTTCGCTCTCCAGGTACTACTTTGGTTGGATTTTGCTGTTTTGTTAACTGGACTACTTTCAGCATGAAGCTGATACTGTGAAAATCCCCTTCCCAGTGCGTCCTGGAGGCGTTCGGATCCACAGGAATTCTGAAGCTGT
The DNA here is from genome assembly GCF_022355385.1 of Mustela nigripes. Classification (NCBI taxonomy): domain Eukaryota; kingdom Metazoa; phylum Chordata; class Mammalia; order Carnivora; family Mustelidae; genus Mustela; species Mustela nigripes. Next base: position 88,576,667 of record NC_081564.1, on the reverse strand, counting down.
GGTGTTGTCACACATCTATTTATGCATTTAGGATGTTCAAACGATGCGTTATTTATAGAAAGCTAGTGGATTTTTGAACAAAGAAAGTTCTAATTAAATCTTCACTTTTTGCCATGCTGTAGCTGATGGTCAACGGACACTCCTATTTTAATCACATCTATTTATACCGGCTTCTGTTGTTTGTATCTTCATGTAACTGAACCCAGGCACTTGGCAGCCTGACTTAATAAAATAGATTTGGAAACAAGACTTAAATCCATTTCTCTCTCCCCCCTTTTAAAGTTCTAGGACATTCGAAAATGTGCTTATAAAAATGATCATTTGGCTTGGAATTTTGGTCTGTTCCTACTAAAAAAGTGAATTAATCTTAATAATTGCAAAGAAATCATATATGGAGTAGTCCTCGGAAGGGTAATTACTCAAGTGCAGTGGTTTTCATTAAAAAGTTAACATTTATCTTATTACAGTAATTACCTTATTGCAGTAAATTGGTGATATTTTCCTATTCCTTCAGTGAGATAGCATGGTGAGATAAGTTCACTGCAATGAGATGTGTTTGAACTTATTAATGAGAATCATATGAATTATTTTTAAGCTTGTTTTAAAAAAGGCAAAAACACACTTTATTTTTTCCGTATGAAACACATTAAGTTAGAAAACTGTCATTAGATATTATCCATCCATCTTACAAATGACTCTCCTTTGAGAAATGACCATACTCGTTGTGTTTGTTATCAGGTAAAATATTTCCTGTTCTCCTCGACTTTGTATTTAAGAAATGAAAACATCACCTTAAATGAAAGATGATGTGCTCATCTCCAAAGGTTTACTGAGTTTTAAGGATTCTTCAAAAATGTGTCATTCCATATTATTGTTTTCATTATGAGATGTCTAAAGCACGATGACGTTACGTTACTGCACTTATCCTCAGTCACGTGGTGGGAAAATGACAGAGTAACGGTGGGAATCCGTGTCTCCCAGCTCGGAGGGTTCTTTCACATGTGCCCCATCCCTAGTGTGTGCGTGTGGTCCTGTGTGTGCAGGTGCACGTATGCACCCGTGTGTGCCTGTGCGTGCCTGTTTGCTTGTGTGTGCATGTGCTCATGCATGTGTGCTCTGATATGTCCATGTCTGTACCTAAAATGACCACACGGAAGCTGCAAGGTCTTTATGTCTAGCCTCACGTGGCTCCTAAGAAACCACAGTGCATTTTGACTTGAACTCCTGGTCACATGTACTGTGCGGCACGCTTGTTCAAAGGGAGCTGACCATCCCGGGTTATTCCAGTTCCTCTGTGCTCCACAGTCCTGTGGCTGTGGCAAACCGCTGTAGGCTGTCTGTTCATGCGTCCTGCCAGGAAAGACCTCTGTGTGTGTGCTCATGTCTCTCTGTTTGTGCTTCAGCTGTAGAGTTTTTTTCCTCAGTACTGGTGACCCAGCTTGGTCACTTAGTAACAAGTTTCCTGGCTGTTGTGATAGGAATGCATGAGGAGCCATGCGAAAAGCCTGACTGCTGTCGCTGAGTTGAGGAACTGAGCCGGTACAGTAGCTCCAGCCTGGCCTCAGGGCCAAGGCCCCTCCTAGAGGTTCATCTTCAGAGTGGGGAGAAACCTAAGCTCACTCACAGAGCCAGCATGCAGGATGAGACTCCGTGCACCCCCTACCTGAGTAATAGCCGTGTCCAGAACATGGGTGTCCTCTCTCTCTTAGGCCAAGGTAGCCTGTTCAGTGCACCTGCTCAGACCCCCTCCTGGGGGAGGGCACAGCCACCCTGCCAGGCACGTGTTCTCCCTGCCCCTCACTCTGTTGAGGACTGAAGCACACACAGTAATCACACTGCGGGGACCACCCATGAGTCCCAGCCTCGAACTCACTGGTGCTCCGTGCTTCCCAGACTGGCCAGTGAACAAGAGTCTGAGCAACATGCCCTCCAACCTTTCTGGTACCTTAAATTCTTCTGGATGAACCAGACCAGCAGGGACCTGGATACACAGGTGTCCTTTTCTTCTGCCCTGGAAGAATGGCCCGACCTGAGCAACACTTCGATGTTCTGTCTCCAGACTACACAGTGGGATGTTCCAAGAAATGGTCCCTATGGGGGAGGCCCTGAGGCCTCTGTGGCCTGCATTATAGGATGTCATCTTCACGTGAACTCATGAAAAAAATTCTCACTAGCTGTCATCGTAGGGATGATTATGCTTCTCCTAAGCAAATATTTTTTAACTTTATAGACTTAATGAATCATGTAAATTGTGTCTTTTTTTTTCTTTGTATCGGCTGGCCTGACACTCATGGCCTCATTCATAGCCACCGCTGACAGGTGCAGACTCCGGAGCCAGTGGCTGTGTATTAACTCAATCTGTTACTAAGTTTACTTCTTATTTTTCCTTTCCTGGAATGTCTTCACTTACCTCTTTTCTGTCATTTTGTTGCATTGTTTATACTCTTCTAAACTGGCTTACATTACTTTTAGAACAAGGCAAAGAACAAAATAAATAAATATACAGATAAACCCCTACCGATGTGCTGAAGATGTAGGACATCCAAGTTGAGGAGAAAACCACCTCATAAACCACCTAGACGTCTGGAACAATAGAAGTGGGAGTATGGCCACTGCCTCCCCTAGTGACAGCTTACGTCTGGATGTGGCCACACTAATAGATCCTGTTTAATATTACTAGAAATCTGCCAGTCCGGAAAGGCGTTAAGAGGCACTTACACCTAGCATATCTAGTTCCTGTTCTCTGTGAAAAACAGACATCAGCTCATTCTTTAGGCTCTGGAAGACGATTGTGGGGGTTGTCGGAAAGCAGCTGACATTTGCCTCCCGGCATCCTGTGGGGGAGGGACGGGGGAGAAGTCAGCCTCTTCACCCTCCTCCAGAGCAGGACCTGAACTTCCTGTCTACAGGAATAGCTGAGCAAGCACAGGAACCCAGGTACCTTGACTCCCTTACAGTCAGCTGAGCCGAGAAGTCCGGCCAGCCTGGGCAGCGTCTAGTGGTCACACAGGTGCATGGCGGGTGCCTATGGCCCAAGGGCCCTGTCTCCTAACAGGCAGAGAAGAAGAGACCTTTGGAGAATTTACTGTCGGCATTAGCCACGGCACTGCATCTTCATGATCACTTCACACATTTGCTATTATTATTTTCATACATTAGATATGATCTACGTTCTAAGCACTGAGCAAAAATAAGAGTTAGGCACAGGCTTTGCCTCGCGTCTCCGCAGACGAAATTTGATCGACAGATAAGAACCAGACGTGAGTAAATGATGGGAACACAGCTTCCTGTATGCGCAAAGGAATGAAGGTATTCAGGGGAATAATGTTCTTTTAAATTTTCAGTCAGGCAGGGAGAGAGGCAAACTCCTTCCACACGCAGCGGTTCATTTTAAGGAGGAACGGCATCAAAATAGAATCGCAGAACTCACAGGGAGCAGGAAGGCGAGCAGGGGCATCGTGCCTTCTGGGACGCCAGACTGCAGTCCCCGGGAGCAGATTATTTAAGTTGGGGCGACCCATGCGTCTCACGTCTTGTGTCTGTCTTCCTCCTGTTCGCTTTTCAGCGGGCAGACGCTGCAGGGAGCATCTGCACCGCAGACAGACAGCAGCCATGGAGGTGCAGGCACAGCGCACCAAGCTCAAAGTCAAGGCTAAACTGTCTTTGAGGGGCTGAGAGCCTCTTGGGGTAGAGAAAGGGCTCTGCGTCCCCCTCACAAATGGAGAAATCATTGCTATTGTCCCTCCGTGATGGGCAAGTGGGGAATCTCAGGAAGGCCGTGGTCGAGGTGACCGGCTTAAGCTAAGGAACACTTGAGGTTGATGGGTGGAAGCAAGGCCATTAGAGACGTGTTCTGGAGCACGTCTGGAGGGGTCCAGGAGAGCTCTGAACACAGTGCCCCAATCTTTGTTTTGAGAGATAATTGACATATAACAGCACAAGTGGAAAGTCAAGGGCCAGCAAGTGTCCACAAGAATGCAGAGAAAGGGGACCCTTGTGCTCTGTGGGTGGGAGTGCCAATTGGTGTGGCTACTGTGCTAAATATTATGGAAGATCTGCAAAAAACTAAAAAGAGAACTCGCATAGGACCCAGCCATCCTACTTCTGGGTACTTACTTCTCCAAAAGAAATGAAAACAGGATCTCCAGGACATCAGGCCTCCTTAAAGAAAAACAACCTATATTAAGTACCACCGTTATTACTAACTCAGGTTTTTCTTTGGCAGTCTGGCTCGTGGAGTAGTTAAGAAGTGGAGTAAAGTGTCTGAACTTGCCGGGATTTCCCTGGCTCACACTTTGCTGCCTGTCCTTGCAGGAGATATCTGAACGGCAAGCTGGCAACCCCTTTCCGAAGCCGGGTGGTCCCAGTGCCGACTCTCCCGATCACTTGGAAGGAGGAGCCCGCGATGCCAGGGTCGTCCTCACATTGTGAACAAGTGAGAAAAAGACCTGTGTCAGTTGTCGTACAACTGCATGTATTCCAGACACAAAAAGCGATACAGGCTTCAGAACGAGAGACGCAACACATCGAGTCTTGGGTTAAAGACTCGAGGCAAGGCGAGTAGCCCTTTGCAAAGCATTTCCGAATAAAGCTCCTGAGTCTGAAGTCCGGTGCCATCAGACAGGTCATTGTCTGACTTCTTCTGGTAAGTATGGGAGAAATTTTCCAGGCTGGTAGAAGTTTAAAACGACGCTAAAAGACTGATGGATTACTCGCTAACTTACATGCCTTTCCATGCAAGGAGACAACTATTTTTTTTTTTTAAAGCCACCTGACTTCGAATCTGTTTCTATTAAATGCCAATGCTTCCATATTACCACCAAGACTTAATAGAAATGATGGGACTTTTCTTCTTGTCATGCAGGCCACTGAAATCTCTTTTTCTTATTTCTTTTGTGTTAGGAAAGAAACCTTTCTGTAAAAAAGTAGTGTTCTTTTCCTGGCATCCATTACAAACAGTTCCACAGACCTGCCTTCTCATATCTTTCTAGCTCTCTATTTCTTTAACCACTTGTTCTTTCTGATACAATCTACTTGACTCTCAGCATTTCAGTTTACAAAGAAACATGAATCATCGGGGGGACAGAAGTTTCAAAATAACTTCTTCTTCTTCTTTTTTTTTTTTTTTTTTTTTTTGCCTACAGAGACTGCTTTGGAAGAAGTACCGCTGTAGGATATGGCTTGAGCGTGGAAAGGAAGTTAGGAGTGATGAGTTATTTCTCATGAACTAGATGATGTAGTTGAGCATCTTATCTTTCCATACCTTCTTTCCATACTTCTTCATCTGCTAAATAATACTTTCTCAACAAATATAGTGCTAGTGAAAAATATAACACATTATCACCCTTATATAGCTCATCAATATTAGTAAAAATATATTCCACAAATTAGAAATGTTCGGAAATAAATATAATTAATGCTGACTCTGAATGTTCATAGTCTGGAAATAGTCAATGCCAGCCTTGGGACCCAGCGCTGGGTTCGAGGTGGACTTCCTTCCTTCTCTCTGTCTATGGCGTTGTTTGTCTTCCACTCTCTCTACCCCCTCTCTTTTCACTTGGGCACCGGTCACAGTGGATAAGGGCCCACCCTCATTTTAACCTGATGGCATCTGGAAGGACCCCCATTTCCAAACAAAGTTTCCAGGTGGACACAACCCGTGGGGGACACTACTTGGCCCAGCACAGCTTGTCCCGTGTGGTCCCTCAGACGGAAGCGTTCTCCCCAGCTCTGGAATGCTTTCCCAACTTCTCACTACCATGACCCCGGGTCTGTGCCAGCGGAGACCAGTGGGCAACATTGCTCCTTCCCTGTCTTTCCTGAAAGTACCTGAGTGCTCAGGGACCCAGAACAAAGGATCCAGTGGAAGGTTGAGGACCTTCCCTGGGACACCCCCACAGGCCGAGGCAGCCCTGGGTGGGCACACTGCTCAGCTCCCTGGTGGTTACACTACCTGCCCCTGGCCCCGGGCCTCTCGGGGCTCATGTGGTGGCTTAAGAGCTTTATGAGGCCTTTGATCCTATGGTGGGTCTTTTAAAACAAAAGGGTGTAGTTCCATCCATGTTGTCACAAATGGCAAGATCTCATTTCTTTTGATGGCTGCATAGTATTCCATTGTGTATATAGACCACACCTTCTTGATCCATTCATCTGTGGATGGACATCTAGGTTCTTTCCATAGTCTGGCTATTGTGGACACTGCTGCTATAAACATTCTGGTGCACGTGCCCCTTTGGATCACTACGTTTGTATCTTTAGGGTAAATACCCAGTAGTGCAATTGCTGGGTCATAGGGCAGTTCTATTTTCAATATTTTGTTGTTGTTCCTAAAAGCTACTCAGAGCCTGGGGATACGTTTCAAGAAAGAATAAGAAAGAAGTAAATTTGCGAGATGTAGGGTAAAGCCAACAGGAATTGCTTTATCTAAGGAAAAGCAATACAATTTACTATACATTTCTGCTTGAGTTTTACCAAATATCTTGGAGATTTCAATGGACTAAATGCTGGGTAATAAAAAGTGGGAAAAAAAGGACTTGATGGTTTTAACGGGAGCCAGTTTTGTCAATGAGGGAGCTCCTATCTGGGAGTGAGGCCTCTCTGGAAACCCAGGAACCTCCAGACCCTCTGCTCAGCCCCACAGCGGCCCTGCACCCAGTCTGCTTAAAGAGCAGCACCGCTGATGCTCGTCTTCCTTGCGTGGGCGGAAGTAGGGACCCTAGCTAACATGCACAGACGCTGTGTCAAGGCTGCAGTGACCTTAGCAGTGGTCCAGCCATCATACCCATTTCCTGACGGAAAGGTGAAGCTCAGGGAGAAAGAGTGATGTGCCCACGGATGCTCTAGAAAGGGTCAGAGCTGGAACACAGTCTGGGGTCCATGACCCGGGGCTCTCTTCCACATGGCCACTTGCACAGGAGACTGGATACGCTTCCTCTTTCTCTGACATTATTACACCCACTTAGAATCAGTTAAATTCCCAAATACAGACATGAAAAGGATATCAAAGAAAGCCCGATGCTAACTCCGGGAGGCACAATGACCTATGCTCTGTCCCCTTCTGGCTTGACTAGAAGCAGCTCTCCTGATTCCTAGTGCGCTACCTTCCTCACCACCCTATTCTGGAGAAAAAAGATGACTCACGTTAAATTACAGTATTTGGTACTGGCCCTCCCCAAATGTCTAGATTCGTGACATTTGGCTACCCGAAGTTGTTCAGCAGAGGGAAAAAAACAGTGCAGCTTTCAAAATATCCAAAAATTTAACACATTAAGAAACATAGACTCTGGCTTATTTCACATAATAGAGTGCAGTGTTCGTTTAAGAGTTTCAGGAATCAATGCTTCCAAAATTTGACTTTTTGGTTTCTGGCAACCTGAGGTGCTGTTCTACGGCAGACCTAGGGGAGGAGGATGCACGGAGCGTGAGGTTTCACGGAGGGCTAGCATAGAGATCATCAATAGGTAATGAATGTCGACAAATTACAATACCTTGAAATCAACTCACTTGACGATACAGCAGTCATCCCGGGACCCCGCGGCATCGCAGAGATGACAGGGCTACGGGATACTCTTTTGAAATGGCAGCCAGATCTCCACCTCCCGTATTATCCCTCTCACTTCCTTCCTTATTTATCTAGCCGGCCGTGAGAGCAGACCGCCTCCAGGGCCTCGGCTTGGGGGGGAGCAAGGAGCAGAGTGAGCTGAGACAAAAGGTTTGGAGTGCGATGTCTGCTCGGGCAAAAAGGTGCACCATGGGTGCAGGGCTGTGCACGGAGACACTTTACGGGCGCCATGGCCCTTCATGCTCACAGTCACCGTCAGGTGTAACTATGATGATTTCCCCCATTTTTATCAATGCGGCGACAGAGGCAGAGGGAGAGTGAGCACCTCGCCCAAGGCCACTCGGGTGTGACGTGCACCGGCGGCCTCCTGGGTCCCCCCTCCTGTTCTCATCACCCACCTGCGATGTGCCCTGGAGACCAGGCTTTCCTGCCCTAGAGCTTGGTGCAACCCTGGAGCCTGTCGCCTCTTCCTCCTCGTGCCGCCTCGAAGTCCCTCCCTAACTCCCGCCCTTGCTCCTTCTTCCACACCACCAAACTCATGTTTCTCTGAACCCTAAAATGCCATCATGCCAATTCATGTCTTAAACTCTTCTAGGAGCCTGTAAGCAGCTCTGGATATAAGCTGTCTATACTCTTCCTGATACAGCCTGACCCAAAGCTCCCTGTGATGCCTGCAGCCCTAGTCCCTTCGCACAGTAGCCACCCTGGAGGCTTCCAAATGAGTCAACAGGCCTGGGCTCACCCGCATCTCCTGAATTCCCTTTCTTGTGTGGTTTGCATTTGGAGGCCCACAGGAGAGGTGCACAGGAGGGCCGGAGCCCCACACATGGTTGTTCTTCTGCAGACCCTCCTGGGGGGGGCAGCCACTGGGCAGGGGTGCGCCACTTTCCCTGCTCCAGGGCCAGATATGTGTATGTTTATGTTTTTTGTGTTCTTTTGTGTGTGTTTGTGTATGTATGTGTGCTTTTGTGTTTGTGTGTGTGTTTAGATGTGTGTTTGTGCACGTATGTGTGTGTATGCCTTTGGGTGCATGGGTACAGATGTATGTGTCTCCTAGTGGTCCTATCATCTGGTTGGCCACTTCAAGGTAGACCTCATACTCTTTCTTGCTGCCACACTATGCACGAGATGCTGTCTCTGTTTGTAAGGCCCAAATCCCAACTTCCATCCCTGGAAAAATCCAAAATATGTCCCTGACATTCTATAAGGCTTAATCAATCTCTCATTTCTGATGTCTCAGACCCTTTCAAGTACCTCTATAATATAATTACTCCTGTTTTCTTTTTCTTCTTTTTAAAATAATTCACACTTTAGTTTCCACTGGATCTGAGCATCTCAGAGATTGTGGCTTACTTATCTTGTAACTGTTACTAAATAGAAGGCAATGTGATTGTCAAATCAAAGAAAACACATGATTGAGGAACGAACCAATGGACAAATGGATTCATAGCTATAGAGATGCAAAACAGAAGAGGTAAGAGTACAGGATGGGTAGATCGTATGTTTTACAGTGTCGTGTTTATTTTTGATGTCATAAGGACAAATTAATTTTACAACTTCAGAGAGTTTATGCAGAGGATAGAAAAGTCAGAAATCAGTTTCTAGTCTCAAATGAATATATTTAAATTATTTTCAAATAATTTCTGAAAAGTTGACAGCAACCTTGGGGATATTTAAGATGATTTCCATATCCCCCCTCCCAGTCACCCCTGCTTCTTAAGGTCTTTGATGCATAACTATTTATATGTAGAAAGAGCTGTTCTCCTACTCATCTACTTTTTGTAGAACAATTTCCCTTTCCCACCACTGAAAAAAGATACTCCTATCTCCATTTTTATATAATAATCAATGATCCACAGTCATTCACCCACAAGAACCATTAGTTTCCCTTTTGGTAAACTAACCTCATCTGAGATTGAGCCAACTACTTACTTATGAGCACATTTGTGCTTCAAACAATGTTGACTGGGTGGTGTGAGGAATTCAAGAGAAATCTGACATGTTGTGTCATCAACAGGCTTACAGACTAGTCAGAGAGACAACAAAACACGAGATCTAAGGCTAATAGAGAAATGTGTCCTATTTATAGTTCTATCATCCTAGAATAAAAATGTTTAAGTAAAAGCTTAAAAAGAGATTTTATTTCATTTTCCATTTTAGTATCTAGGAAGTGAGGTATGGTAAATAACTATTAAATAATGATGATGGCGAAGTGATTAAGGTGAAGATGATAGTGGTGGTGATGCTAGTGATAGTGATGATGGTGGTGGTTGTGGTGAGGATGATGATGGAAGTGATGATAATGGTGGTGGCTGTGGTGGTGGTGATGATGGTGATGGTGATGATGATGATGGTGGTGTTGGTGGTGACGATGGTATTGTTGTTGGTGGTGATGATGATGGTGATGGTGGTGGTGATGATGATGATGATGACAGATGTGGTGATGGTGATGATGGTGGTGATGATGAGATAGATTAGCTCTCAATTTCTCCAGTGGAACTGAAGGGCTGGCAGTTTTATTTTTACAAGCTCTTTGGCAAACAACCTATAAATATAACCTTGGTCTTTGGGAGGCACACATCTGATCAGCTTGGAAATAGGATACTTTACTTACACTTTTTTTTTTTGTGGTGGTCTGACTTCTTACCTAAACTTTCCTCTCATGATAGATTGATTCCTTGCCCATTTTTCATGTCCTGTGTACCCACCACTGAGACTTTTGTTCCTCCAGTCATTAATTAGATCAACATACTTAAAAATCTAAACTTTCACAAGGGATAGATACTCACCATAATCATTTTTTTCCCTGAATTCTCTTGTACTATTTTATTAGCCTATGTATAGTCTAAAAGCCATAATATTCTGCTTATCTATTTTGTTCAGTAATTTTTTTTTACCATTTTTCATGCCAAAGATACACATGTACTTCAGAAACTTGAAGTGAATATTTTTACTTTATGTGGCTCTCTCTTTCTGCATAGGTTTCTAGATGACAGGATTGTCTTTTATTCTTCTTTTATCTCCCAGCACCTAATTGAACCTTAAACATATTTTGTAACTAATGGGTGTTTATTGAGTGAGAGGATGAAAGAACAAATAAATGGATTAACTCAACCTCTATTTCATTTATTTAGTACATAGACCAGGTGCTTATAAACTATGGGTATATGAGAATTGAAAAATGTATGAATTTTTTCAATATGTATTTTTTTAAGTTTTAAGACGAATTGTGAAACATGTCTATTCTTCGTACGTTTTGGCATCTAATAGGATGCTGCTTCTCCTGCTAAAGCATTGGATTCTGAATTAACCCTGTATATGGAGCACCTGGCAATTCCCCATTGTCCATACGGATGCATCCTTTCTGAGAAAACAGAGACAACAGCCGTGCTGCCCAGGATGAGCTGACAGAGGTTCCGTGCAGTGGCCACTATGAAGAGCATTGGTTTAGAGTCGGGGCATGCCGGCCGGGCTGAAGCCCTTATTCACTATGACCTCGCAGGACCAGGTACATCATTTGCAGGACCCGGACAAAAGAGGAAGGCAGTTCCCTTGCTCAAATATCACAAGTAACTTCAAGATGATGATAATAGAGTCACTAAACCAACCTCAGGGTCCTCTGAGAGCAGATTCATGTAGGACGGCACTGGCTGCCCAGTGGATTAGAGTCCTGGGGATGCCCTAACTACCTACCATGGATGGTGGCTTAAAACAATAGAAATTTATTCTTGCACAGCTCTGGAGGCAGAGATCTTGGTAGAGTCATGCTCCCTTTGAAGGCCACAGGGGAGAACCCTTTTTATCTCTCGAAGCTTTTGGTGGCTCCAGGTGTTCCGTGGCTTGTGCCTCATCATTACAATCCCTGCCTCTGTCTTCACATGTTCTTTGTGTTTTTCATTTTTCTGTTTCTTATAACAACATTTGCCATTGGATTTAGGGCCCATCTGGATAAGCCATGATGATCTCAGCTCAAGATCCTTAATTAATTACATCTGTAAAAAACACTTTTCGAAGTAAGGGCACATTCAGTTTCTGGATTTGGGGACACAGACTGCCTTTTGGGCAGACATCATTCAATGCACTACAGGTATTCATGAAGCCAGCACTGACCTCAGACAATCGTCTTCATCTGTCCCAGCTTCAGTGGCTCAACAGGAAGATGTAAATAGTGAATGCCCTATCAACCTTGCACGGGAGGTGTTTACAAAATGAAACCGGCTGATGTACATGAGAGCATTACAATGTCATATGCCATTCAAATATAACAAAAATGAAAATCACTAGAGTCAAACATAATTTTCTGGCCCCCCGTTCCTGCACTCTAATATAGGCTCATTTCTCCAGTCCTCTCCTTGGCAAACTCCTGAGACATTTTCTACATGAGGTGAGTCCACATCTCCTCTCTCTTCACTCTTTTGACCTCATCCAGACTGGACTGTCCCTCCTAGATGTCCCCACCAACTACTGGGAACATCCTCACCAAGGTTACCAGTGAATTCCTGCTTCTCGGGCTGAAGCACCTCACCTCCAACCTGTGACTTGGTCATTCTTTAGTATTCCATGCTTGACCTTTCTCTCTGGAGGACTTCTCAAGCTTTTTCGATTTTCTTCTTTCTAGCTGCTCTGTTTTTGGACCCTTTCTCTTCAAGATGATATCCAGATTTTAGATTTCCTAAAATTTCGGTCCTGTAGTCTCTTGTTACCTCACCCTGTGCTTTCTCTGTCTTTGGATTACTCTTTTCCACAAGGACTTCCCCAGCATTCCGTGATCTACAATGTTTATCTCTGCCACCAACCTCTCCTCTAAACTCCAAACGTATTTCTCCAACTGTGTATCTGACACCTCTACCTGGCGCATAACATGTTGAAAACATGTTGATAACATGATACCTATCCACCTCCAACATGTGTAAACACCTGCAAAGACATGTACATGCATGTGTCATGCCACTTTAAGCTATGTCTGTCTCAGATTCTTTTCTTCCCACACAGTGGGAATAAAGAGCCTTGGTGTCGCCTTCAGCCCCTCCTTCCCCTGACCTCCCACATCACAAGTTCCTCCAGTTTCCTTTGACGCATATTCGCATCCATCTACTTCCTTCTATCTCTTTCTCTCTCTCTCTTTCTTTCTCTCTCTCCTAATTTTTTCCCTTTGCTTGTTTATTTTGTTTCTTAAATTCCACATATGGGAGAAATCATATGGTACTTTTCTTTCTCAGCCAGACAGATTGTATTTTAAAACACAAATCAGGATAGGGAAACTTGTTACTTAAATCTTTTGGTGACTTCCATATTCTGACGTGACTGACAGCTTTGTATCCATCTCTTGCCCAAACGTAGTCTCCTCACCTGCACTGTAGCCAAACTGGGATCTTCGTGGGTCCTAACACCTTCCACTGTGGAATCATCTTTCCACTGTCTCATGGCTCCTGTTCTTTCTTTCATTCTTTATTTGAGGGAAACCTTTCCTGATGATGTGAAGAAAGTACCCTTTCTCCAGGTTAAGTCTTGGTCTTCATCCTGGTGTCTCAATACATCATCACTCTGAGATCAAGTGTTCATTGTCTCGTTACTGTTCCTGGTCTGACTTTTCTAGGGCAGCATGTCCCTCTTATTACCCTATGAGAAGTGCCTATAACAGAGCCTAGACATGGAGCTAGTGATTGGTAAATATCCAGGGAATGGATTTGAATAAATAAATGGAGGAATAACCCACTTTCCTTTAAGGATCTAACATTTTAACATGAAAATATTACTGAGCTTATGTGATTCTCCTCACGTCACTTGTGAAGACATGGCCAGGAAAGGCTGGGGACCTCTGTTGTTATAGGAATGATGGGAAGGACATGGAGCATCTGTAATGAGATGCACCTTCTGGAAAGGGATAGACTTTAGGAAGTCAGACTCATGTTCTGGTGTCGGACAAAGTTTGGTCCTACAGTTACTGGGGTCTCAGGAAGGCTGGTGAATAGCTAGCAGGACCCGACCAGGGTACAGAAGCAGGGACAGTGAGGGAGAAGCCAGCAGAGTTCTGGCTGGTGGAGTTGCCCACAGGTCTAGGCAGCATTCTAAGGTGTTCTTGTTCCAAACCCTGCTTTTGAGCTTGAAGCCTGGTGTCCATGGCAGGACAACTAAAGAGCCAAGGCTGAGTTCCAGAATTTCAATGTGGAAATGCGTTTCCCTAACTTACTTTGGTTAACAATTGTAATCATGTGGCCCGACAGATCCCTTTAAATTCATTAACTATTTGGCCTTGTTTGGGGACATACCTTTCACCTACGCCTGATTCCACTATGTTTTATCTACTGACCTAAAATATTTACTGCATCTTCAAAAGAAGAACCATAATTAATTCTCTCTTGCCTTAGAGTTTTATGCAAAGTATATTTTTTTCTTCCAAAATCCGTTTTTAAGCTTTTTTTCACAGAACGGTTTTAAGCGATTGAGTATTTGGTGATGCATTCTTTCCAGAGAGTCAAACTGTGTATTTTTGAAGCTTCAAAATAAGGAGCCCTGAAAACGACTACCATATTTCAACCGTGGAAAGTATCTAATAATCATGGACTCAGGATGTTTTCCGTAATATTTTTATCTTTATCTTGAATGACAGCGATAGCGTGTCCAAAGAATGTGCAAAAGCAGCGGCATGTCAGGGGAAGTCTTTTTTGTCGGTGGAACTGTCTCATGTGCTTGCATTAGAAAGTGTTATGATGTCAATGCAAATGCAGGTGCCATTACAGTGTCAGCGGAAGACGTCTCCCCTTGCTTTTGTCAGTTTCAATTAGATGCTTGATGTTACCATAATGCAGTTTCTCCCCCTCTCCCACGTTTAATGTACTTAAATTCTGAAAGTTACCACTTTTAAGAACCGTGCTCTATTTCCTAATGGCACTCCACAATGAACCCATATTAAAAAGTAATACATTTTCCATACAGAAAGGAATATAAAGTAAGTTCCATAAAAGTACAACACACTTACATTTTAAAGTATATAACATTAAATATATTAAAAGCACATTGTGTCATACCATATATATTAAATACCATGAAAAAAGCCGGCTTTGCAATTTATTTTAAGTACATGAGAACTGCATTTAATAAAATGTTTAAAATATAATTTATTACTGTAACAATTTATTAATAATGATAACTAAATGCTCTTGAAGAGGTTATTCATGAAAGAATGGTTTGTCAAAAGAAAAGACTTTTCCTTCTAAAGATAAGGGCAATAGTCAGAGAGGCATAAATTTTGCCCTTCTTGGTAATTTAACAATTCTAAAAGAAGCGTGCACATTAAAAACCTTTCCCATAACTGTTATTCTTTAAAACACTGACAGTGGTGAGATCTTATTCTGTACATAAACTGATCATTTATTCTGTGGGGCTCCCCGTTTTGCCTACAAAGAGTGGCGCAGATAACTTCACTTGTCCTTATTGTAAACACTACCTCCCGATTTAAGTGATCGTTTGGGTTGACGCTGGGGTACAGATATTTTACATATTGCATCACGTAAACGTCCTTACGTCTCCTCCTCTGGGAGAGTCGGTGCGCATGGAGCATTTGTCAGGCCTGAAGCTCGAAGCCCGGCAACGATGCCAGATCTGGAATAGGTCACTTTGAGCTTTGCGTCTTGTGTATTTATCACTCAGGCTGGTCTGTAGAAAGTGCCGTAAAATGTGCGTACCGTACCCAGAAGATGATCTGTGCCAAACAAATGACAGACCCCTCCTCCAGAGGCAGACACACCCGACACAGTTGGGAAGGGATAAGAAAATAAAAAACAAACCAAAAAATCCAAAACCAACAAGAAATATGCCAAAGAGGGAAATCAAGTATGTATTGATAAACAACTGATATTTCCAGTTTTTTTCAGAAAACGATGCTTAAAAGTGAGAAAATGTTCATGGTGGGTGTTTTCCCTCAATGGATCATAATCTTCTAGAATATCCTACAGGAGAAAAATGGTAATCATGTTAACAGTGGACTGAGTTTTTCTCAGCTTGTCCACCAAGACTGTTGAGTAGATAGAGCTCCTTGTATACGCTCACCAGTCTCGGCCTTCAATGTCGTAACACAATTCAGTGGGCAAATCTGAGTGACCGTTCACACTGTAGCAGAGATGACACCAAGACACAGATGTTGTAGAAGTTCAGTTGTGCCAACAGAATGTGGTTTGCATTATTCTTCTCCCCTATGACTCAGTGAGTCCAGTTGTCGAGCCTAGCAGGGAGCTGATGGAGAGAAGTATAAGAACTGGTAAGTGAGTTAAAAATATTTAGAACTGTCTCATTAGCAAGCTGTTTTGCTTGGGTTTGGACCCTTGTATCTTCAACAAAGACTCACAGCTCTTTACAGGTAAGTTTAGGGGAGTCAGTTTCTCACAAGGACAGGCAATTGCATGGTCCTCACCACTGATCACTAATGTTCTAGAACTGCAGACTCTGGGCTCTGGACTTTCAAAAGGTGCAGGTTTGCTTCAGTTGCTTTTTATTTTCCTCCCTGCTGATAAGACCATCCCAGGCATTTCAAGTCTCCTGCTCTGAAGATGTCCCAGCCAAGAGCCCTGATCTTAACAATGGAGGCTCACTCTAGACCTAGACGTGCTCAGTTTTTGTGTCAGAGCGATTGCTTAATAGGAAAAGAGAACAAAAGAGGTAAAACACTGCAAAATATTTCATCCATCTGTCCTTTTCTATTCTTCAAACGTCCATCAGCAGACAAGCAGATAAATAAAAGGTGGTATGTCCATGCAGTGGGACGTTCCTGGCAGTGAAAAGGAACGAGTGATGATACATACATGCTATAGCATGGATGAATTTTGAAAACAGCATGCTATGTCAAATAGATCAGTCACAAAGGACCACACATTACGTGATTCCACTGGTTGTTTTCTAGCACGGAGGAGCTGTGGCTGGGGTGGTTGTGGCATCAGGTTATAGGGCAGAATTCCTGGTGAAGCATGCAAATGTATGTGCATATACTACAATCCGTTCACTTCTGCCTTTCCAGTGAATTGTGTGGTCTGTGAATCATACCTCAGCAAAGCTATTTAAAATTATAAAGAGTTCCAAAAATAATCCTATAGCACTGAGGATCAATGGAACTCAAACTGGCTTAAGTAAAACACGGAGATTCAGGTCAATCCAATTAAAAGGCTAAGATGAGGCTAACTCCAGGCTTGCCTGGATACGGGTTTTAAACAGAATCAAGAGACTTTTGTCCTCTGTCTTGCAGTTTTGGTCTCCTCCAGAGGGCTTTGCATGATGACCTCTGGAAGTGCTGTGCTCCCTGAAGAACCTCTATAACCAACCACCTTGTACCTGCAGGTCAGGGAAAGGCCAGAGTTACTTTTCAAATGGACCCAGAAAAATATAGCATGAATGGAGAGTTCAGGAGAGAATGGATCCTAGGAGGAAATAAGGTAGTGGTATTAGATGTTGGGTGAAAAGAAAGAGAGGCAGAAAGACAGACAGAGCACACGGGGGTACAGAGAAAGAGAGAAAGATGGTAGATAGGTGCTAGGTAGATAGGTGTCCACAACATACACTTTTGAGAAAATTTCCACTAATCATTTATTCTTATGCTAGAACAATGTACTTTTAATTATTGTACATTTTAATATTTTTATATCATGAAGTAAATTTCTTCATATAACACTTATTTTCCAGACTGTTTTTAGATTTTCTTCTAGACTATCTAAAAGATGCATTTAATTTCTGATTTTTTTAAAGCAAGAACATAGTCTGGGGAAAAGGTAAAATGCAAAAGAGAAGAAATACCCCAAAATATGGAAATTTCTCATACCCATAGATAATTTCATGAGAAAAAAATCTCGGTAAAGCAGGGGATCACATCCTGAAGATCAAACAACAGAATCACTTGGAAAAGGAACATTGCAAACCTAAGAATGTACAGCAAGAGCTGGAGATAATCTCACTGTAGAACTAGGAAGTAGAAGCCAAGAGCCACCATTTCCATGCTCTGGATTTTTACATTTTCTCAAGAATTATTTTTATTTGAAAGATAGAAGAAAAAAAAATATAAAACTATCTGGTTTTGGTGGCTTTGTTAGAAATAGTTACTTGACAACATTTTTAGTGCTTTCCATTTTGTCTACTCGGGATTTCTGTTTCTTCTTGTGTCAAATCAATCATAAGAAAACAGTTATTTCTTCAAGATTTTGTTATTTATTTGTCCAGGGGTTTACATAATCTTTTCTTAGATTAATTTTTCTCTTTACTTCTATAATTATATCACCTTTTTTGGTTCCTAATATTTGCTATTATGTCACCTGCTTTGTTTCTCCTCATTTTCCTTCTTCAACCTCTTCAACCTTCTTCCTCCTGTCTTTTCTCCAGCTACATTTGCCAAATACTTGTCAATGTTAACGTCTTGGATTTATCAATACCACTGACAGTATTTACTCATTTGTTTGTCCTTCCTCACTTCATTTGATCCTCATGACAACCCTAAAGGGTAGATCATCTATTTCATTTTACAGAGAGGAAAATCAAGGTAACTTTTCTAAAGTCACAGGAACAGCATGTTGTGAATCTACCCAGCCTCGGTTCAAGCCTCCATACCACCTTGCCGCTGTTACATAAACTCCATTGTTTATAGAGTTACATTTGTAAAAATCTTAACTTAGTTTTGCCTAATGTCATTGTGGAATATTGAGTGAATCATATTCCAATTTCTTACATTTTCTTTCCTGTCATTTAAAAATTTCTGCCCCAGAACCTTCAGACTTGGCAATTTAGCACAAGAGCATCATTTCTCAATCATGTGGATCTCTGGGCTCCTGGGCAGCCTTTGGCTCTCCATGAATACCTGGGTTCGTCCAAGAAGCAGGTGAGCATGGAGATCCTCACAGCATGGGAGAGCAGGGCTGGCTGGGCTCAGTAGGGCACAGTCACTGTACCATTGGCCTCTCAGTAGAGCAGTGCAAACTGAACATTTTGTGTGGTGGCTGTCTTCTACAAGTGTGCATTCCAAGAGAGTGAAAATGGAAGCTTCCAGACCTTTTAAGGACTGGGCCTAAAATTGGTCCAGCATTGCTGCATTCTTCAGTCAAAGCAAGTCACCCAGCAGCCTGGATTCAAGGGGAGGAGAGACAGACACACACTGCTGATAAGAGACCAACAAGCAACTACAAAGCCTTTTAAACAGTTTGGCTGAAAAGTCATGCTGACGTCTATGGGAGACATCTGTGATGCCTCTGCTCACATCTACTATAGAATGACTGGTCTTCGACTGTTGTTTCATGATGTAAAGCCTACTTAGAATGTTGTGTGTGTGTGTATGTGTGTGTGCATGCATGTGTGCATGTGTGTGTGTTTTAAATTCCAGATAAAATATATAGTGCAATGTTTATGGATGTTATCTGGAATTTATCGCAGTGAAACAGAAGAGGAACAGAAGTTGATGAGGACATAAATGAAACCATATTGACAATGATTTGATCATTTTTAAAACCAAGATTTTTCCATGGGGCTCATTCCATTATTTTTTTTTCTATTTTTGTTTGGAAATTTTCCATTATAAAAAAATTAATATAAAAAGTAATTTCAGTTCTTGGGGCACCTGGGTGGCTCAGTGGGTTAAGCCACTGCCTTCGGCTCGGGTCATGATCTCGGGGTCCTGGGATCGAGTCCCACATCGGGCTCTCTGCTCAGCAGGGAGCCTGCTTCCCTCTCTCTCTCTCTGCCTGCCTCTCCATCTACTTGTGGTTTCTCTCTGTCAAATAAATAAATAAAATCTTTAAAAAAAAAAAAAGTAATTTCAGTTCTAAATGATTTGGAATAAGTGAAGGGTCCCCCAGATTCATCACTACTGCTTATTGTTTAAGCAGACTATCCTTGGTGTTGGTGTAGGTGTTTAATACTGCTCACGTCTTAGTGGGAAGGTAGTAGTAAAACACCTATCAGGGCCTTCCTGCTATCAGGATTTCTCTCATTTTTATTTGGTTTTTGGTTTGATTTGCTTTTGATTTTTTAATACTTAAACAATTTAAATTATATTTCATTACCACACAAATAATATACTTCCATAGGGAAAAAAAAAAAAAAGAGGAAGAAAAAGAGGAGAAGAAGGGAAAGTAGAGCCAGTGATCCAGAAGGAACCACTTGGAAGTCAAGTGATGGGCCACTTCTAATCGGTGTCAGGTGTTCAGCCCGCCGCCCTCGCCACGCTGGTAAGGCAGCCCTTCTGAAATCCTGCAAGGTATTGGAAGAAAGGTCTCAGTAAGAGACACGTGGCAGAGATCTGTGGAAGTCCAGTCTGTCAGACTTTGCTCAGTGTTCAATGACTGTCATAACTGTCTGTACCCACCTGAGAGGACAGTCAGTATATTGGCAACAGTCAGGTTGGAGTCCCTTGTTGCCAGAGTCCATCCAGGAGCTGATGTCCCCACCTTTCTGAGAGCCACTGAAGTGGCAAATGTGTCAAATGCTGGGCTGCCCTGGTAAATAAGTGGCCAGAGTCTAATTTATTGAGCATTCTTGATATGATCGAGGTCAGGGAAACACTTCTCCAAGCTGCCCCAGTGCTCAGGCTCCTGCAACAACAGGTGGGGGCAGGTCTGCTGTGGTCCTTTCTTCTGTAGCACCCCACACTCTGACTCCAGTTCTCTCCCTCAGCCTCCCCTTTTGGGGTTTAGCCTTCAGTACTTCCAGCAGCTAGTGGGCTTGCTCCATGGAGAGGAGGAAGCAAGGGCAAGGCTCGGGGAGCTCCCGAGGGACTAGTGTCACCCAGTTCAGCAAGCCCAGAGCCCATGCTCTTCCCTCTGCTGTGTTCCCAGGGGAGATGTGGATAGACTTACCCGGGACCCTGTGTCCGTCTGTGGGACAGTCACTGCATCCTATAACAAGGTCTGTGTCCCTCTCCGTTCTCCCACTCAGGGTGTTTGGGGGCTTCGATCGGCGTGCTCGTGAACAGCAAGAATGGAAGGGATTATCCCTCCTTCTATGAGAAGATGGCTAGAGTCGTCTACATGGGCTGCCGCGGCGGAACACCACACATGGGACAGCCTAAAGAGCAGACATCCGCTCCTTAGAGCTCTGGTGACTGGAAGCCCAAGGTCAGTACCAGCCGGCTGCCTTCCTGGTGAGAGCTCAGCTGTTGGAGGGAGAGAGCTCTGGTGTCCCTTCCGCTTCCATCAGGGCAATAGCCCTTCCGTCCGAAGCCTCACCCTAGGACCTCGTTGGCTCTATCCCCATGAACAGGTATGTCGGGCAGCATATGTCCACCCACGAAGTATGGGGACACAAAAGCATTTGGTCTGTTGTCACAACAGAGGAAGGGCCCTCTGGGCACAGATACAACCACAGACACTCTTCTGATTGGATTTTTATAGACAGCGAAAGAGCTACAAAAGAACAGGATGCAATTGGCTACACCATTGACCTTAGCATACATTTGCATAAAAGAACCTAAAAGCGACGGGCAGACTCAGGTGAAACCCAGCCAGTGGACCTCTCGTCCTCCTCCAGGCATAGGTACTGACACGTCTGAGGCGGGTTATTAGACCCTCACCCCTCACATCTCCCAGGTCCCATTCATGGACCTCCTCCGCGCACCACCTCCTCCCACTGGCCAGTGCTAATCCCAGGAATTCCCGTCTCCATTTGGAGCCGCCCTGCGTTCATAACTGCAAAGTGTAACATCTGCAGCAATGGGAGGGGTCATCGTTGCTGTGGTTCTATTCGCTTCTGTGCAGATCCACATAAAATCTGGGAACGGACGTTCCTCTGATAGTGAAAACACGTCAGCTATGACTCAAGGAACTAGCAGTACCTTCCTCTCTACATGACTTTGAAACGCTCCAAAATACTCTGGATTTTTAATCACTTTTGGTGCATTTCTCATTATTCAGATTTTTTTTTATTACTTCCTGGTTGTCTTATAATCATTCACGGGCTGAGAAAAAGATTTAGGGCCACTTAGATATGTGCTGCTTATGCTCGAAAGACTCAAGGACTTCTTTGTTTGGAAGATTGGAGAGAAAAAAAATGTACCAGCCTGATTATGGAGATTCGATTTAATACAATACTCTGCAGAGGGTCTGTGGCAGTGAATCCAATCCCCGCCTGGAAGGCAGGAAGTGAAAGATCTCATCCCAGATTTTACGATGGGAGCAACTTCCAAAAGTATTAAATCACAAACAATGGCAGTTTATAAGGATGTTTTCCTGGTATCCACTGTTCGAACCGAATGGATGAGATTCAACTTAAACTCTGTAAAATGATTTCATCATTGATAGAGAAAAAAATGTAATTAAATATGACTTATATCTGCATATGACTGTATCTGCATAGAACATCATGCAGATGAAAACAAGGCTCCAGATTTTGTAGAAAATAGGTCTTGAAGTTATCTGTTCGTGTGATTTAGCCAAATTCTGGCTGCTTTATTTGTCTGATTTCTTTCTTTTGAAGTCATGTTCTCATTTTTATAAATTTTATTTTTGAGTATGCTTTTGTTCATGAACTTTACATGACACTGTATGTTATCAGAGCAAACTAAGTGACACGCAGTGGTCGCGTCCCTGGGTGCCCTAGGTCAGGGCTTCTTTCCCTGGGGTCTGTGGATTCTCCTGGGCCACTCCTCAGGGGTGGGTCTGGGGGAGAATTCACAGGAGCATGTGGCCCTGGATGGGCAAAAATCACATCATAATTTTGCACTGGCCTCTAACTGCGAAGTGTCCTCTTTAAAAAAAAAGAGAAAGAAAGAAAGAAAGAAAGAAAGAAAGAAAGAAAGAAAGAAAGAAAGAGAGTATGGGGAGAGGCTGAGGGACAGAGAGAGAGAGAGAGAGAACCTCAAGCAGACTTCCTGCTGAGCGCAGAGCCCGACACGGGGCTGGATCCCAGGACTCTGAGATCATGACCTGAGCTGAAATCAGGAGTCAGACACTCAGTCGCCTGAGCCACCTGGGCACCCTGGGCAGCGTCATCTTTTAGAGGTGAACGTGGGCCGCGGATTGTGGTTTTGCACCGTTGTCAGCAGCGGGACTCACAGATGTGTTCCTGTTGCGTCGGCAGTGCGGCAGTAACTCAGAATGTCCTTTATTCTCATCACTACCTCAAAATTCTGGTGTGGTTATTCCAGTTAGTTTGATTTACTTAAAATTATAAAAGAAACATACTCCGATTTCACAAATATTTTTAATATTGTGATAGCTGAATTTCAGTATACTCCGTTCCTATGCTAATCCTGTGCCATCCTTTTTATCCATAGTTCATAAACATTACCGGGAAAGGAGGTTCACAGGCACAAGACTGTGAAGGGGTCAGGCCCTGATCTAAGGGAGGGGGTCACCCCTCAGTAAAATTTCCTAATCTGTGCAGTTGGTCCTACCGACCTCTTTCTTGTTCTGTGCCTGTTTTCTGCCTCCTGGTTATATGTTCCTTCCAGGCAGAGAACCAGTGCCTGGGGCCTCAGTGCCTTGGGATGTCACTGAGGGTCTGTGACCGCTTGCCTCTCTCAAAGTGCCTCCTCTTTCAATTTAAAGTTTCCTCTAAGCCTTTTTCCAGACCCAGAGAACCCCCATGACTGTTTTGAAACTGATTACCTGAAATGTTTGGAAGACATGATGACATGTCTGCTAACATGGAGATAAGAACCTCCACTTTCCCCACCAGGAAATTTTCATTAAGTGAAAAACAAACAAACAAACAAAAAACTCTGATCAGTGGAATCATCCTGTAAATAAGTGGGATCGATGGAGAAGTGACTTGGAGGGGAGATCCTATCAACCTTTCCCATATACCTTAAAATCTGCATGGGAGTGGCCCATACAGGCAATGCCTCTTCCTCGCTTGTCCCAGGTGGCCACTGGACCTGTGGGGCACCATACCCAGCTACGCAGGCATAAACACATCAGGCGCTTTGTGTCCCAGAGAACGGGGCTCTGGATGGTTTGCAGAGTCAGATCATCCTGCGTTCCCCAACAGCGGATTCAAATCCTAATGCACAAAGGAAAGGCTTATTTAATTCGTAAGAAAATTTCAAAATACTGTCAAAAATACTTCTGTTCATTTCTTTGGTTTTGTTCTTGTTTCTGCTGCCATGAGAATGTACTTCAAATGTAGCCACTTAAAAGTACTCCTCTTTATCATCTCCCAGATCTGAAGTCAGAGGTCCAGGTGGGCATTTGCACTCAGTGTCTCCCTGGGTGTCACCAGCCTGGGCTCTGGTCCTGTGGCCCCAGAGAGTCTACCTCAAGTGCGTGTGTGGTGCTGTGTCGCCCTGGGTGCTGGCTGGCTGACCGTGGGGCTGCTCTTTGCTCCAAAGGCCACTGACATTTATAATGCAGCTTCTCCCTCCAACCAGGAAAGCATGGTGGGTCCTTTTACCTTTCTAACTCTTCCACTTGCCTTCTCTCCTCTGCTTCCAGCCTTTAAGGACTCCTGGGATTAGCTTGGGTCCTCCCAGATAATTCATGATAGTCTCCCTATTTTAAGGCCTATCTGCAAAGTGCCAGGAGCCAAGCTGGGTGACATTCACAGGTTCTGGAGATGAAGATATGGGCCTGTTCGGGGAGCTGCTGTACCTGCTGCAGGGCAAGTGAAGCAATACTCTATCCCAGCCATCAGCAAGGCTTCTTGTTTGGGGAAGAACTTTCCTATTGATGGAAAGTCTTGATGAGCTCGGACCTTACTGCATCAGCTCATTCATGGTAATCTCTAAGAGTAGATTAATCAGCAAATATATCTGACAAAGATAGCTATATTGGGGCGATCAGATACACTTTTTTCATCTCCAAGCACATTGCATTCATTTATTTTCTTAGTAAATTCAAGCTGTTTCCTTTGAGCTTTCTTCCTCTCACATCTAGCAGGTCATGACACGGGACTGTGGAGCTTTGTCCCTCTGGTTCCCTGACAGCACCATGAGTCTCTCCAGAATGGTTCTGGCCCCGCCTTCAAGCTGATCACCAGGTCTTCTGAGTTCCTCCAATTAACCGATTCCTTTAAATACTGTCACTCAACTGGCAATTGCTGTGGGCAGGCATGGCTGGACATCTACATCTTGTCACAAATTAAGACTTTTGATGATCATTCCAGTTGTTTTGTGTCTATTCGTACTTCAGTTTCCTAGGAAATTGATACTGGGCCATTTCAGAATCGTTGCTTAAGATCAAAGTTTTAATGTGCCTGTTGTTTATTGATGCTACCACTATGCCTGGTAGGGTGTTTCCCTCAATCCCCCTTCTCTCTCAGAGTCATGAGTTCGGTGGTTCTTCCCTGAAGCTGGAGAAGATCCCCTCCAGAACCGGAACCCTAAATGCACCATTACATTCTTCGAAGATGTGTCTTCAAGAGTGGGTAATTAAGGTATTTGAGGATAGTATAAAGAGCAAGTGTCAGTCCACATCTGCCAGAATATTCACTATGTTCTTAAATATACATATTTATATCAGCACGAGCTAAGAAAGAGTATGGAGGCTGTTAATCTTTCTAAATGCATAAATGTTATACTTTGCATATGAGTAAAGTTCTTATTATAATACTATACTAAATGCATATATTTTCCCAGGAGGAAATTTTCCTCTTGAAACGTGCAATAAAGAGTGTAGTTAGGCAATATATTTAAATATCAGAGAATATGGATAAAATTTACAAACTAAATCTAACGTGTGTGTCTATGATCCTTTTGGTTGTTTGATGGGTTGAACTGGCTATTAAGCAATGCCATGAAAAAAAGTTTGATTGAAATTGTTCTAAATTAATTTGTTCTGTCAATTAAATAAAAATAGTGGGACCAGCTAGCATATATGCTGAGACTTGAAAAAATACATATTCTTGTTCAGCATATTTGACGGTTTGAAGTACATCGATGCATTGGCTTTGGGGAAGGCAACCTGCTTCTCAAATATTTATTGGTTTCTCAATTGGGAAAGTTAGAAAGAAACCAGAAACCATTATTTAAAGGTAGAATCAGGCCACTGAGAGCATTCAGAGCTATTCATATTTTAATACAGCTTTACAAGAGGGCTGTTCGGAGCATAGGAAGGATGAGGATATTAGAGACCCTGGTGCCAAAGGAAAAAAGGGGGTGAGTTGACCTGGCTTTCCAGGGGTTCTTTAACAATGACCTTCAGACCATACTCTTCCCAAAAGAATGATTCAGCAGTCTAATAGGAGGGAAACTCTCTCAACCACAGAAAAGGTAGACAGTGTAAAAGAATACCGCACATGCAGATGAAAATAAATGTAAGGTCGACCCCACACTATTGAAGAGAAGAGGTGTTCTTTTATGAACAAGATCTGTCATAATAACACTTAAAACATAGCTAAAGGTCTCGTGAATTTACAATATAAATACCTGTTTCAAGGGTTTATAACTCGGCCATGAGTTCATTGTCCGCTACAATGTGGCAAATACATTTCACTCTAGGTGTGAATGGGTGTGTGTATACCTTAATGGGATTCAAAGAGGGGAACTTGTCCACATTGGGCTTAAAGAGTTGTGGGTACACAGGCTATGCGTGCCACCACACAGAGCTCAGCAGTGTGCCTGCAAGCTGCTCAGGGAATGTTTCCAGCCTTTGATTTCTGTGTGTAAACATCCTGCTTCCTTCCCTTTCAACTTTTTTAGCATTTCTACCCATTCCTCCCTCTTCTACCATGACCTCATTACTGACCTGTTCAGCTGCTGTAAGGTGTCCTCAATTGTTCCAATGCTCTGTTTGGCAGAACCGTCTCCCAAAGATGTCCACGTCCTCCCTCATCCCAGCTACTTGTGAATTTGTTTCTTTCATGGAAAAGGGGACTTTGCAGATGTAATTGATACTTAGGACCTTAAAATAGAGAGACTGTCCTGGCTTATCCAGGTGCACCCGATCTAATCACCGTGGCCCTTAAAGGCAGAGCACTGTATCTGAGTGGACGGCCTCGGAGAGGTTTGAAGCAGAAAGAAGCTAGTCACAAGACTGCTGCTTCTAAAGTAGGGGCCACGTCCCCGTATCCCCGGAGATAAATCCTGGGGGTCCACGGAGAGCATGGCAAGGAACTCAGGAAGGCTTCAGAGCAAGGATCCGTAATAGTTAGCAAGAGCACCATATCTCAGCCCTAAGGAACTGAGTGTGGCTGATAGCCCCTTGTGTTGGAAGCAGGGTCTGCACTGGAGCCACTGTAAGGAATGTAGCCAGGCTGAAGACCCATGGATTTTATCCCAGAGAGACCCAGGTCTCTCAGCAGACTCTGACCTACAGAATTGCAAGGTAATGGATGGGTATTGTTTCAGACTGCTGTATTTGTGGTCATTTATAAATGAATATAATAATTTTTCAAGACTTTCCTCAACATTCCTAGGGGTTGTTCCTGGGGTCATGTTCTGACTTATACTTAAGTAGTCCACTTCATGGATCCTTTCTCTCTTCTTCTAGGTTCCCATACTTTAACCGAGGTGTGGAATGTAGTTACTCTTCAAAAATTTCCTCTGCATACTCACAAACAAGGCGCTTTTAGGAAATAGAGTGGGATAAGAAAGGCTGTTGTTCAAGTTGGTCTCCATCGATCCATGGGCTCTGGTGTTTGGATCCTAGTGTGGTTTCTTCCAATAGTGAGTTAGGATGAATCTGTATGACCAGTAGAACACAGCAAAATATTAGCATGTGAACCAATGTCTAGTTCATAGAGATATGTGGTTCCTGCCTTACTCTCTCTCAGGTCGCTTGCTCTGTGCCATGCCAGCTGCCACGTTCAGAGGACACTCAAACTTCCTGGGGAGAGCACCTGTGGTGAAAAGCCAAGACCTTCCTGGCCATAGCCAGTTGGGAGCACCATCTTGGACGCTGTTCCTCCATCTCCCATTGGTCAGATTTTTGGCCCATACTGTCCTTTCCGACAGCTTGACCACAACCTCAGGAGGGACCCCATGCCACACCAACCACCTGAGCCACTCCTTGCCTCCAGACCTACAGAAGCTATGTGATACCATGTGCATTTGTTGTTAGACGCTGCCACGTTTGGGCTAATTTGTTACACAATGCTATATAAGAAATAAGGCTTAATATCATGGAAATTAAAAAAAAAAAATCTTAGTATTTCCTCTTAGACGTTCTAGCTCCTAGAAGCGTGTCAGCCATTCCAGGCATTGGAATCTTGCTTCTTCGTAGCTGTGTCCTCCATCACCCTCCTCTGGCCCTAATTCCTTGACAAACAATCTGACATTCTCAGGGGGGAAACTCCTTTCTGGTACCTCTTCTATCCTCTATCTGTTTTAGACTCACCCCAAATCCACACAAGAAACATCTGGGTGCTTCCTCAAACAGACACTACTCTCCTCAGGAGGAAGACATTTTCCATGACTGTTGTTTCTGTTGAAACAGAAAGCTTTTACTCTGTGTTTGGTGAAAATGGGAATTACAGTGCCACATTTCTTCGCTCCCTCCCCAAGCCCCCACCACACTTGATGTTGGGGGTTACCTGCTGGCATTCTTTCAGCCTGTTCTTATTTAATCTGGTCCCGTTCCCCTCCCTTTTCTCATGAGCTTGGGTAAGTGTAATTTTCTCAGAGCATTCTCTAATTTTTCTGTAGAAATCAAATTGTAGAAAATGAGATTAGACATTGTCCTCAAAAATGTACACTAAAATGGACAAGGGAAGACAGAGTCTTTGACTATTTCTCTATTGAAGAGAAATCATGATTAATTTGAATTAAAATCAATGGTGAGCTTCAATTAATTACAAGTTTCCTTTAAGACCATTTTGCCAATCATTAAATAAAATTTAGTCTTTTACATTACTAAAAAAAAAAAAAAAAGCCCAAATACTCCTCCTTCTCCCCAAAAGAAACCTATAGTGTTACCAAACAAATTATTGTACATATTATACACAAATAGTGGTTGAGAAAGACTCTTGGCTCTGGAATTGAATCAAACCTCAAAAAAAGCAGCATTTATTCCTACTAATCACCAGAAGAATGTGGCAATGGTTTTATCAGAAAGAAAAGCACCAGAAACATCTGAGCAATGACATGTGGCTTTCTGAGTGAGTGTCCAAGGGGACCACCATCTGTTTGGACGACTATTTGCTTCAGGGGTGTTTGGTTTTGCTGCTTAAGCCCACTTCTCAAGGTCGGATTTTTCCCCTTAAAATATTGTTTAAATAAAGTTTCATAATTTTAAATGTCCCATTTCTCCCACATTTTTACCCATTCCTGCCTTATTTGTAATCCATCACAAAAAGTAAGTTCAGTCCCACCTAATTTTAAAGAGGAGAGAAGCACAGATTCTCTTTCCCTCTGTGACCTGCCTGTCCATGTGCCAATAAGTGATAAAACCCTTAGATACTCGAATGGTAAAAGTTTTCCTCTCACCTCCTAGGTCTATGGGAGTTGAACTTCCCTTTCCCCATCTACATACTTCTTTTCTACAAACGTCTGCTACTTCCCAGCGTGCTCTTTAATGACAGGTCTGATCTGCACTTCTCATGGCCTTCAATTTGCACTTCAGGTCTCTGGCTCGTTCTTATCTAATGAAGCCTCATCTAATGGAGCTCAGTGACTTCTCCTATGAAATGCTCCTAGGGTGAGCGGGTCACCGCTAGGAGCCCAGGAGGTGACAATCATTCCATGAAAAGGAGCTTGAGCAGGCTTTGAAAATCGCCTTTGAGGAAGTGTCCGCTCTGGAGCTCTGCGGGCCTAAAGAACAGAGAAGTTCTGGGGAACCCCGTTTGACTTGCAGCTTTGCGTCCGTTGGTCTGGTGAGCAGGACTGGGTCCCTTCCACTGGCCCACAGGCAGCAGAAGAGGGCGGGAGGGCGGGCAGACACTTGTGGCCTCGGTCTGGAAACCACCCGCAAGTTCACACCAAGTACCGTGTCACAAATAATGAGTCCTGGGTGCCCAGGAACATGGTGACAGCAGCTAATGAGGCAGAACAGTGTACGTGATGAAGCGATGGCATTTTTTGCAGTCAGCAATCTGAGGTAGAGATCAGTAAGTGTTTTCCAGGGTTAATTTGCTGGTCACCATCAGCAACACACGATTAGAGCTGGGGTAAGCCCAGGGGTTCAGGAGTAGGGCTTAATCCAGAGAAGTGTGGCGAACATTGGAGGTTTGTGCCAGTCACCCCAAACCCGGGGTGCCCATCCAAACCCGAGCCCTTCAGGTAGCCTCGCCTGGGCCCTCACCTGGACCCGAGATTCCGTCCCACTTGACCGTGCCCACAGAGGAAAAGCTTTTATCTCCCTGAACTTACGTGGGCTTCAGGGTTGAATGACTTCTATTTCTGTTTGTTTGGGGAAATGGTAACCAGGAGACTCATTTCTGTCTGGAATAGATATTGCATTATATTGTAGGGTTGTACTGTGTATCAATCAGAGAGGATTTAGATGATCTGGGCTTCTGTCTTGCCTCTTCACAGGCTCACAGTTTGAGCTGAAGAGAGGTTTCCCACCTGTCTGTGCCTCAGCTCATCCACCTGTGAAACAGGAGTGCTAGGACTCTTCCCAGGCACCGTCCGAGCTCCCGCAGCGGTACCCGCCCTCGGGGAGCCCTTCTCGCTCTGCGGGCACGGAGATCCATGGTTTGCTCGTATCGTCAAGAGAGCTGGCGGCAGCCCCCGGGGGGAGATCCATGACCACCACCGTCGCGGGGTGAGGTGGCAATGTGTTTAGAGTAGTCTGGATCTTCCTCTCTCCCTGAGTTTGAAAGAGAATGTGCAAATTCCCTGATTACAAATGGCCCTTCAACGACCCAGCGAGAGCGTCGAGGGGACGGTGCAGGTGTGGGTTACCTCCTGGTCCTGGAGGTGCAGGTTCAGGTGTGGGTTACCTCCTGGTCCTGGAGGTGCAGGTTCAGGTGTGGGTTACCTCCTGGTCCTGGAGCCTGTGAGGTACCAGGAACCGAGCCAATCACTTTCATAAAAAGGAAAAATGGGGCGCTGGCCGAACTCAAGGGAGAAGGAAGGTACCTGAAGTAACAAGCAGCGGTTCCAAGCTGGCGGTGAGGAAGGGATGTGCGGAGAGGGTTAGGACGTTCAAGGTCATAACTGACCGGTAGCCTTGCTTTTCACGGAGTAATTATTTATTAATCGTATCGGGCGAAAATGCAATCATCTGACCTTTAAGGCCCAAAGGCAGAGGGAGGAAGGAAAGACGTCGTCTAAATGATAGGGACGAACACTTTGGTTAAGTTCAAGGATTGTCTCTAAGTCGACCACAGCAAAGGGAACTGAAAGGGAGATCTGCCGACGGTCATGGTGTAGTGTCCTAGAGAGGGGGAGAGAGAGAGAGAGAGATTTTTAAGAAGAATCGACTCCCTGATCCAAGTTCTTGAGCCAAAAAGAAAAAAGAAAAAGGCGAAAGAGAAAGAGAGAGACGGAGAGAAGAGGGAAAGTGCCGCAGGACGCCAGCGCCCGTGGGCGTGAGGCGCTCGCACAGGAAAGGCTCCGTGTTGGGATTAATGACGGGCCGAGTCCGGTCTGGCATCAGCTCCTGAGAGAACATCCCGCCGCAGTTCTTCTGGGACTGATGGCTGTTGGCTCCAAGCTAGGACGTTCCTCGTTGAGAAGCTCTGCCTCAGAAGTCAACAGTTGCCCCTTTTCGTTTTTTTAGAACCGGGACTCATCAGGCAGACGCAAAGCCCTCTCTGTTTGAAAGGGAGGCATTCGAGGCAGCAACCAAAGGACGAAAGAGGGGTTAAAACCCACCCGACGAGACAGACCAGCATCCTTGGCAAAAAAAAGCCGATCGCGTAAATGCAACCCAGATTGCAAATGATGATTACAAACCCATGGGTAGTCGACCCACCGCACAAACTCAGCTAAAGCCTTCGAAAAGTACGTGTGAGGTGCCGGACAATTTGCTTATTAAAAATACGTACCGCGCAACACTGAAACAAAAGAAACCAGGCCCCAGAAGTTTACAGTTTGGTGCTCTCTAAGACGTTTGGGATGTGCAAGTGATGGCCGCCGTGTAGACTGGAGGGCGTTGTGGCCGCAGCGTCTCTGTAGAAAGAGAATAATGAGTCAAACGGACAATCCAATATGAGCAGCTATTGGAGGAGGCTCGGCTCAGATGGTGGTTTGGCCTTTCCCGGGCATGAAAGAGCAGGACAGAATAGACCAGATGGCATCCTCCTGACCTTTAATGTTTCTATGTAACTCTGCATTAACAAGGCAACCGCCAGTCGGAGAAGATAATGCCATCTGGTGCCACGGAGATATGAAGCAGGATAATCTGTTAGACAGATAATAGAGGCAAGGCTCTTGGACGTACACCCGACTGCCTGGGAGCCGCAGAACCCTGCAGAGGAGCCTGGCTGGACACGGGACTCGCTGTGGCCAGGAAAACACGCGGGTGTCATTGGCTAAAACTGTTTCTCAGAAAGCACCGTGATCATAATTTTCTACTGGATCATTTTCATAACGATGAGAAAATTAAAAAATAAGCTCATGGCCTCTGTGTGGAATGGTCATTATATTACGGCCCGATATGGAATATGTACAGGACCCAATGTGATTAAGAAATGAGCTCCGCTTCCCACTCCCACGAAGCTAAAGGGAGAATATGCAAATTTACCCGAAGGAATCCCAGCAAGGCTTGTCCACTTAGACTAAGGCTTGAGACCAGGACTCAGACGGCTTTCCGCTCTCCAGAAATATTTCGGGGCGAGGAGTGGGGTGGGGCTTTGCTAAGAGACTGTCCTCACTTCTGTCTCCGCAAGCTGTCACATCTTCCGAAGGCGTTCTATAAGCAAGGATGAAGTATTTAGGAAAACAGATTTATTGGAGCTTTCCCAAGGATCCAGGAGTTTATCTAAGCCCGTAAACAAACAAAAGGTCCCTGATAGGGAGACTGATAAGGAGACCAAGCTCTGCAGTTGGTTTTACCCTCGAGCGCCCAGGCCTCCTGCCTTTTGTGCCTGAGAGCTCTGCCGGACAGGTTTTCCAGACCCCTTTAAACATTCCTAAATTACTGCACTCCCCAAATTACAGTCCTCAGGGGTCTCGTTTCATTTTCTGGAAATTGGTAACAGGCCACCGTGGCTGATGAGATGAGGAGGGTATCCAGGCAACGATCCTGCTGTTGGATTGACACACAGACGCCGGTCGGGACTATCTCACGGGCACCCACGAGCTCCCAACATCCTGTCTGAGGCCAGAGCCCGGGAAGATCCCCCTAGACTCAGCCAGATTCCCGGGCTTCTGCAGCCTGTTTCCATCTGAGAATGGTCTCCTGACGTCCCTCACCACCACCCGTGGAATCCGTGATTTATCCTAATCCTGTGTGTGGAGCTGGCCGCCCCCAGGATCTGGGTGGAGACTTTGGGACTAAATACCTACAGGTCTTTGGGCAAGGCACAATACTTGCCGATGCAATGTGATAATGTCCATTCGTTCATTCACTTGAAAAGTATTTACTGATGTATTTTATGTTCCAATCACTACTCTCAATGGCTCACTTACTTTATATCAGGATAATAACACACACACACACACACACACACACACATCTGCCTCTCAGAATTTACTTTCTAGCAAGGGAAAGCAGATAATAAAAACAAACACATTAGATGGACTTAGGACACCTGTTTTGCTTTGAACTATGTCCACTAAGGAAAAACAAGTTGGGGTCCTAATGCCGGAAACCTCAGTTTGGACCTAATTTGGAGAGAGGGTCTTCACAGAGGCGAATGCACAAAGGAGGTCGTCAATGCAGTCCTTCCTAGGACCAGTGTCCTTAGGGAGGGAAAAGGTGGCCATAGATATGCACGGGATGCAGTGACCCCGGTGTCCATGGTGATGGCTCATATTCAGGCTGGCTGGTTGTCACGAGGAGGTCAGGAGAGGGTGCATCTGGGCAATGGTGACGTGGGCCCCCAGGCTGCCTAAAGACTGGACCGGACTTAGGAGAAGAGATGTACAGGGTGACTCCAGTGTCTTTGGCCTGAGCCCCTGGAATGCTGGAGCTGCCATAACCGGGGATGAGGAAGGTGGTTCATGCGGGGGAAGGTCGGGGCTTCCGTGCCAGGCGTGCAGAGCTGGAGAAGCTCATTCAGTGGCCACAGTGATGTAGCTGAGTAGTTGCATAGTTGGCTTTGGCGAGAGAACTCCAGGCATGGAGATAAATGGAGTTAGAAGGTGACAATCATCATCACATATGTCACGTGTCAAGTCAGAGCAGAGCAGGATGTGCACGGGAGCAGAAGGCCCTTGCAGCACTTTTCAGAGCAGAGTCAAGAGGGGCCTGTGCTGCAGTGCGAAGGGACAGCGAGTGGTCTCGTCCCTTGGTTCTGCGTGGGCCACTCCGTACCTACCTTGTGAGTCCTTCTCCGCTCACTCGTGGATGGTCACCTACCAGAGCTGCACTCCCCTTCTGGGCATGGCCTCCGTCATTGGCAGGAGAGAGTCCGGAGGCTTCTCTGTGATGGCCCAGCTCCTTCCAGGCCCAGCTCCCTTCAGTGGGATTTCCAAGAACAAACCCATCTACCAGGAGATTTGTCAGTGTCCAGAGCCAGTCCAGAAAGACCTCATGCCTGCCTGGTGGGGGCCGGTCAGATGCCCCCTCCCATACCTCGCAGGAGGTGGTCATGGTTCTCCCAGACCAGCAAGGACACTTGGCAGTCTGCGTGTCCCTCCCTGGCGTGGAGGCCACCGTGTCACTGGGCCTCGCTGGCCCCAGGGGCGCTGAGGGACACTTCTGGAAACACACAGCTGTATGCATCACTGTCTCCAGAGGCTTGCGGAAACCTCCCAGAACCTCTAAGAAGGCACTTAGCATATTTTGTATTTATGGAGAGCCTTCCTACCCACAGGCTGTGTGGGGCAGGTGTCATTTCACTAGTCCTCACAGCAAGGGAGAAGGCGGGTAGGGATTGCCGATTTTACCTGAGGTCGAGACGGAGCTGGGGGAGGTGACATGACTTGCCCAAGGCTAGGGGATGAGGCAGTACCAGAGCTGAGATTCCAGCCCTGGATTCTTGGCTTCTGATCTGCCACCTTACACCTCCTTTCTGAGAGAGCATAATAAAAGTGCGCTAAATTCGAGAGTCTGATTTTCCTGCCGACACCCAGCGTGTCTCTCGGCCTCTCCCTACCCTGGTGTCTGAATCCATGACATGGGGATGATGACCTCCGTCACGTGGCTTGTTGCAGAGTCAGGATGCGTAGCAAATCTTTTTAGTGGTCAGACTGTTTGGAAATGGCTGCCGCACACACTCCAGATTTAGGTTAAGATCAAAGGCAATGACTTCCACATTATTCAATGAAATAGAGAAATCCACTGGTTTCATTTCAAAGGAGGTACTGAGAATGTGGAATGACAGGGCACTTTCAAAAGGATGTGTTTTATTGATCAACCAGGGCCTGGTTTTCTAATGCATGCTGCAGACAGATCATGGCACGCCTTGATTTTCTCATGTTGAAACCGTTAGTTCTGTGGATATGGTTGAGCCTGATTTAGCTTCCATGTAACATACGATAGTGATGCGTGTTTTGTGAAATCACATTTGTAATGAAAGGAGACGAGCGGAGAAAGAGGAAAGGGTTTGGCGTTTGGTCCTGCTCCTCTGTGTCTCTGCTCCGAGTCCAGTATGCTCTGTAGCTGTGAAAATGGCAGTGAAATTTGGATTTATTTCCCCTTTCCAGTTCTGGGGGAGTCCTCCACAACACTCTGAGTAGAGTTCTCAAGAGTTAATGGGACCCATGGTGGAGTGTTTGCTTCTTCTGTTTGAAATCAAACATCAGATCTGTATCTGTGGTGACAGGTTTAATGCTTTTCTTCTCTGACAAATTTTCAGTTGAAGAGGAATGCAAACACTGGTATCGGTACAGTTATATAAAGAGCTAATCTGAGCAAGCCAATATTGGCATCTTGATCCCTAATGAACAGCAGAACCCTGAAGTAGCACCACTTGCTAGAAGGAGAAAAAGAACCAAAATTCTATGTACATTTTCCAGCACTTTCCTGGCTGCTGGATTCTGACAGGGGAGATAAAAATATATAGGACTCTAGGTTAGAAGTTCCAGCCTTTCGGGGCACCAGAGTGCCTCAGTTGGTTGAGTGCTGGACCCTTGATTTTGGTTCAGGTCATGATCTCAGGGTCATGGTACCCAGCCCCCTGTTGGGCTCTGTGCTCAGCTGGAAGCCTGCTTGAGACTCTTTCTCTCCTTCTATCCCCTCAACCCCCACGCAAATAAATACATACATAAATCTTAAAAGAGACAGAGAGAGAAGTATCAGCATTTATTACCGCCACCCAAGGGACGTTAGGCTTGTGGTCACCCAGGAAGCAAAGGAAGCAGGAGGGAGAAGCAGATCTCATAAGTCCCCAGGAATTCATTGGGCTTTTCTCTGGCTCTCAGAGTGGTTTTACCTGTTGCAGATGTTGAGTTCTATGCTTCTCTTTGAGAACATAATACTCTGAGAAGTACCTTTGCCTATCATTCCTCCGTGGCCTAATGCATTAATGAACTTGGCCAACTCGGACAGCTTTCCAGATAATGCCGTAAACTTCCCTACCACACAACATATAGGTCTCCAGAGATCTAGAGAGCTCACTAAGGATGGCAAGAAAGGTAAATTGTTGCAGAGCTAGAATGTGCCAAGTATGCCCAAGACGGGGCCCTTTGCAGTAAAACACTAGGTTTCATATGCAGGGAATACATCACAATATACAGGAATATTTTAAGTTGATTCTACCCTCCTCTCCTCTCTCTCTCTCTCTCTCTCTCTCTCTGCATTAGAATTCATGCAAAATGTTGGAAAATTGAAAAAAAAAATTACGTGGTAGTAATTTTTGACCATGATCTGCATATAAAGTTACGTAGAGAAAACTTAAAATTCGAACGCACAGTACAGCCTGAACCAATATGGCCATTCATACGATGTGAATTTTAAATTACAATATTAAAACTAGTTTTGTATCTAGTCTAAAATACGCTTGAATCTCTGCTATTTATTTTCTTGGCGGCATGGCTTTTCCTGTTGCAGCTGCCTCCCCTCAACCTAATCACTAGATGAGAGCTTCTATCTAATGAGTCCACAGATATTTTGTAAACGTCTCTTCAGTGCAAAGTAAACTCCTTGGCCCTCTTGGGAAGGACGGGGCGCCTGGGTAAGAAACGGCCCTCCCTCTCGTATCAGGGTCTTTCGACCACGTCCAAGCATTCTGACCGCAGCGCGTCGGTCGAGACTAGGTTGGTGGTGAAGCTTTGCCCACCGTTGGCCTCATACCCATGCAATGTGATTTCTAGTAGATGGGGTCCCTTTTTTCTTCGGACCTGTGACTTCAGCAGATTATACCTCCTCCGGGAGTCTTAGCTGAAGCAGTAAGTGAATTCTGAAGTCCTCAGTTTGTTGTTGTTATTGTTATTTATTTATCTATTTCGCGATTCCTCCTGCCGTGCGCTCACAGGTCTGTGTCCGGCTAATTTCACCCTCTTGGAATCAACCCTCTCTCACCGTTAAGCCCCACAGAAGGCAAGAGTGAGACCTGGCAGCTCATTACCTTCCTAGGCTTAGTCTTCCAACTCCAGGCACCCCCCTGTGTTCCCCCTTAGTGAGCCCTGGGAAGCCCTGAGCCCACTCAGCGATTCCAGGTGTCCCCTGGAGAAGCTGTATCTTCTGTCCGTTGGGCACTGTCCGTGACCACCGCGTGGGTCAGCCCTCTAAACCTCAGACACCTTTCACGTTCAGTGCAAATGTGTACCTTCAAACAAAACGACAAAAGCAAGACATTCTCAAAAAGGTTAAATTAGGAGAGATTTACAATTTCTAGTATTTACGCTGCACGATTTTATGGAATTCTGCTTTTGTGTGGACCAGCTGGACGTCAGGAGGCTGACCACAAAGCTCAGAACGAATAGAAAGGTTAGCAGCTTCTGAGTCACGAGATGTTTTTGACTCCTGATTGTATCTTATTTTGTTGTTTCGGGAGTTGAATTAAAGGGTTTTTCGTGATCCTTTCCAGGTGGCCTCGATCTGTCGGCAGGGACACTATCGACGGCGTCAGCCCATCCCGCATTCGCTTAAACGTCGGCTTTTGTCCTGTCACTGAAGATAGAACTTAGCAGCTCGAGGATGAATTCAGCAGGAACGCCGTGAGCCGCGGCACCGAGCGAGAAGTGGCACAAGCCTCCTTCCCACGTGCACTAACTTTGTGACTTCGTTAATCGCCAAACCAGTCTGCCCGCGGTACTGAGAGTGGCTGGACTGTCATCTCATCAACCAAACCGTGACATGAACCTGCTATTAACTGTCGCCGTCCTCCTCAAGCTCTGGGTCATGGCAGAGATTACGGCTGGCGATGTAGCTCACCCATTACTTCCGTAGTATTGAAGACCCTGTATTACGAGATCTGTGGGTTGGAAAACATACAGGGTTCACCAAGACCTGCGGTTTGCTCTCCACAGTGTGGTGATGTGTCTTCTCAGCCCGCAGGCCCTTCCCTCACCTGCAGAGATGGTTTTGTGTTGAAAGTCACTCCCAAATGATTTCTAAGAAGAGAGGAGGAAACTAATGTGTTGAAGACGCCATCTCTGATAGAAGTCCGGGATGATTTTGCCACTTTTGTAACTTTCCTAACTTTCCCTCTTTGGATCTCCCCCAGTGCCTAAGAAGAGAAACCGTTCTTAAGGTAGATCTTATTTTTTTTGTTGTGGTAACATCTAAGTGACACAGAATTTGCCATTGTGCACGTCAGTGACATTGGGTACAGTCACCGTGTTGGGCAACCGTCCCCACCATCCATCTGCAGAAGTTCTCCGTCTTCCCAAACTGAGCTCTGGGCCCAGGAGACAGTGGCTGCCCAGCCCCCTCCCAGCCCCTGGCCCCCACCATCTCCTTTCCCTCTCTATGAACTTAACTCCTTCAAGTACCTCCTCTGAGTGGAATTGTTCAGTCTTTGCCCTTTTGTGCCTGACTTATTTCACTTCATATAATGTCTTCACGGCTCATCCGTGTTGTGAAAAACATTTTTTTAAATAAGAAGAAGTGAGAGAGGGAAAAGAACCAGGAGTCCTAGAGAACATGAATCTTTAATAAACATTTATGTCAAGCAACTTACCCAAACCAGATCTCAGCCTGTAGCAACCCTTGAGGCTGGGATGCCATTGGCTGGAGGTTCCTACTTACAGACCTTCTTTCAGGGCTAACCCAACTCTGTTTGGGTTTTTTTTTTTTTTTTTTTTTTTTTTTGGTTTTTCCTTCTAACTTTCTAAGTGAATTCCTGGCAGCAGTCATGTGGCTTTACACAGCCCTTCAGCTCATAGTATTTCAAATGTTGCCTTTTCTACCTCAAGTGACTTATCTGAATTTTTGATATATGTAAATCTTGACTCTGTTTTTATTTTTTTTTTTTGGAAAAATTTTATTTATTTATTTGACAGAGAGAGAGAGAGAGATCAATCACAAGCAGGCAGAGGGGCAGGCAGAGGGAGAGAGGAGGAAGCAGGGTCCCAGCTGAGCAGAGAGCCCGTTGTGGGGCTCGATCCCAGGACCCTGAGATCATGACCTGAGCCGAAGGCAGAGGCTTAACCCACTGAGCCACCCAGGTGCCCCTGGACCCTGTTGTTACAAGAGAACCTGGATTAGAACCTGGATTCAGAAAGGAGAAATCAAAATGTCAGGGCAGGGATTTGTCCACGGAGCAGTTTTCCAGGCTCTGTGTGGTCTCTGCCCCGGTTACGCTGCGCACCCCACGGCCCACAGTGAGGAGGAAGCCTTGCATTCCAGGTGACAGCGGAGATGCTCAAAATCGAAAAGCCGCTGTGTGATCTTTTTTGCTGCTTATCTTAGTCCTCTTGACTGTCACCTGGTCGAGCTTCTCTATTTGTGCCATTTTTGCTCACTGTTTGAATGAAGACTGATACAAGTTTTGCTCCTTCAACTATGTGCCCCATACAAATTCCTGTCAAAGGAGACATTCCTCTCCACTGTTCTCTGGAGATCCAAGTATGAGCCGGGTGTCCTTCGACTACCCTCTAAATAACGCATGTATTCCTTGTTTTCCTTTCCAGAGTCGCAGGTTCAGCTAATCTTCCCTTCTACCTCCGTTGCTCCTGTGTTCCTACACGTGAAGTGCCACCAAGAGCTCACGCATTCCCGCTCTCTGCTTTCCATCGGGGTGGGGGGTGCAGCAGCCACGTCGGGGACTCGCTCCTGGACACGGGCTGGAGTCAGGAGATGTCTGATGGTGTACGTGTGTTGGTGGGTTGATGTCGGGGGGAGATGGGGTTCTAGAGAACGGGGAAAACCACCTTTTCTGGTTGATGTCAACTCTGACCCGTCAAGTCGGCAGTTCTTCTAAAGCCCTGGGGGTTCAGTGCTTTCCCAGGCTCACTGGCATCGTTTGGAGCGAGGGCCATGCCCGATCTGTAGGGACCTCCCCAAAACACCGAGAGGAGGAAGAAAAGAAAACAGAGGCCAGGTGACTGACCCCCAAAAACTTTGCTGTCTACCTAGACGCAGGACAGTTGGCAAGCTGGAGACAGGAGGACCAGACCACATGGATTCCAAACAATTACTCGCTTCAGCTGTTGGATTTTCAAACGTGATCTATAGAGTGATGCTGACAGTAGATTTTCTGCAGCAATAAAGGTGGCCTGATTCACAGAATAATTACTGTATGCAAATGAGTGTGATTTTCCTCTGCCCTTTTATGGATGGCTCTGCTCTGCCATTCATCAGGGCCACAAATTTCACTTGGGAGGAGACGGATTTAAAGAGACAGGCGCCCCTGGAGCTTTGCCGTGAACTTACTAAATCCACGCTAAGTGTCTTCATAAATAGGTGTGCATATGCTGCAGTGGGGCCGCCAGACTCTGACCTTTCTGTCTGTGTGTTGTTGCTCGGAAAACTGTTGAGAAAACATCTTACTTGTCGCCCTCCCCGGCCCCAAGTGATTTTGCTGCCTGGAAGAGCAGCGTCTTGCGGAGGCAGCGTTGTCATACACGTGGTCGCGGAGCCGGTGGAGGGCTTCTCCCTCACCTTCTGCTCTGCTCTTGCACCTGCATGAGGGGAAGGGAGGAGCCGAAAGCACTTCCTCCTACCCAGTGCTCCTTCTGATGACACGACAGCAGCAGTGATTTGAAACAAGAAGCATGCTTTTGCT
This sequence comes from Mustela nigripes, assembly GCF_022355385.1. Classification (NCBI taxonomy): domain Eukaryota; kingdom Metazoa; phylum Chordata; class Mammalia; order Carnivora; family Mustelidae; genus Mustela; species Mustela nigripes. The sequence goes on along the minus strand of NC_081564.1, from coordinate 88,536,046 downwards.
TGACCCTGAAATGGAAGGAAAGCACCCAGCGAAACCTGGAAGCAAAACCAGGCTGCGAAAGCCCTTGAGGCGCCTGTCTTTGGGCCGGGATTCTCCAGGACTGGATAGCATCCTACTGACGTGGTCGCCTTTCTTTGTGAGTGTCTCTGTCTGTGCGTACCCAGAGGGTGGGTTCTCGCTTTGCAATTCCAGTGGGAGGAACGTTGGGTAATCCTGCCAAATAGAGTAAGTCTTCAGTCCTTGGTGCTGGGATCTGAACACAAGGGCACGTGCAGGGGGGGAATCCATAGCCCGTAAAGAGTCCTTGTTAAATACCAGCTCCTGCTTCTGCTCCCAGCACGTGGCAAGCACCCTCGTCCTCTGAGTGTGGAAGAAAGGGGAGCGCGTGTGTTAGAAACGGAACAGCCCCATCTGTCAGTGGGCTGTCTTGTTACTCATATTGTAACAATATATTGATGTCAGTACATCCAGAACACACTTTCTTCCACTGTCACTCTCAGAATAAAGCAAAGACACATCAGTGTTTATGTGTACACAAGCAGCATACGCCACTGGAAGCCATCACAGCCTTCCCAAAATGAATGCCAATTAATGTCGACATATTCCGAGAGCACAAAACAGGTGAGCAGGGTCTCCAGAAATTCCTTCTGCTCCTTGACTCCAGCAAGCCTTGCAGTGGCTCTCAGGGGGTGGAGGGCACAGATGGTTTCCTAGACCAGCACAAACCCTGACAGGATTTTGAAACAAAGTTTCAGACCAATCCTTGCTCATGATTTCTTCTCATTGCGTAACAATGAAAAATACCTCTTATTAGCAATTTGTTTCTTCACTTAACTCCTTTCTTTAATACTTATTGTGGAGCAACAGACACAGACACACAGACACAATATTCAAAAGAAGAGTCAATGTTTGATGGCCATGATTTATAGCACAATTTTAAACTTGTATACCACAGCGATAGCATTTGCTAAAAATTGTTCCAGTAACTAGATGGGGAAACACACAATGTTCCACTTCAGAAATGGTCTCAAGAAAAACGAATCAGTCTAAAAAATTCTAAATGACATATATTGTATGTTGATTGTTCATAGCTTTGCAAAGGAAAAGATGTGTAATTATTTATTATTAGGTAAGAGTCAAGAAAAATGTTTATACTTGTGTTGTTAAAGTTAAATAAAAATAGACAATTTTAAAAAAATGGACAAATTTAACCTTGGTTAAAAAAATCCTAAAACTTAGTAGGAATGCTCAGAACACAAGAAATTAACAAGTGGAAGAGGGTTTAAGAAGAACTGATTTAGAGGAAAAAGTAGCTTGAAATGTATTAATTCTTTTTATTTAACTCCTTTCTTTTTATTTAGCAGAAATGTCCATCACCTTGTAATAGGTTGAATTTTGTCTCTCCAAAAAGGAAAAGTTGAGCTCCTCACCTGGTTTCTCAGAGTTGGGTCTTATTTGGAGACAGAGTCTCTACAGAGGAGATCGAGTTTGAATGAGGGCATTACGGGTGCACCCAAAGCCAGTGTGACTGGTGTCTTCATAAGAAGGGAAATGTGGTCACAGATGCAGGCAAGGAGAAGGCTCAGTGGGGCAGAAGGCAGAGATCAGGGTGACACTTCTACAAGCCAGAAATGCTCAAGATTGCCAGCAAACCACCAGGGAGAGAGGCCTCAAGCCGACTCTCCCTCCCAACCTCTGAAGGAACCAACCCCGCCAACACCATGATCTAGAACTTCCAGAGCCCAGATCTCTGAGAGAATCAATCTCTTTTGTTTAAGCCCCAGTCTGGGGTACGTTGGCATGGCTGCTCTGAGTAATACACCCTCATTCTCTCACACATACACCTGGGCGAAAAGCAACGGACAAGCCCTGCACAGTCAGTAGGGAAGGCAGCAGCCTCCTGAAGGTTTATAGCACACGGAGAGGGCAGAAGAATGAGCGTCATTGCTCTATTCTTTAGAAGAGGTGCTCCTACCTGCTGGCCAAGAGCCCCAAATCTGTGGTTTGCATGAAAGCTGTCAATCATATTCCCTTCCATCTCTAGCTGACAGATGATGAGTATCTTGGTTCGACAGGTAGAGCATAGGAAAGGGGTTGAGCTCCCTGTGGGATGGAGATGTAATAGACTAGGGCTGTTGGCTGTTGGCTGCCATGACTTCTAAGACCGAAAGAAGCTGGGTCCATAGTATAAACAAAAGGATTTGACATACAGAGAGGAGCAGCCTTGGGTTGGAGACAGTAAGAGAAGCTGATGGTGTTTGAGTCCCTCATCTCAGCCATCCCCAAAGCTCAACCACACACAGCTTTTCAGCTGTGCCCTGCCTTGCCTATGGTTTATTCCTACGGTGCATGTGTTCCTCTAAGCTAGCTCGAGTTGTGGTTCTGTTCTTGTAAGTAGACAGCTCCATGTCAATACGCCAATAGAAAATTGGCTGGATTTTGTTATTCTTATATACCAAAAACGTGTTTCAGGCCTCTTGAGCCTGTATCTTAATTTATATTACAGATTTTAAAGGGTTTGAAAACTCTATGCCTGTTAACATTATACTTAATAAATGTTTTCATTAGATCAAATTATATGGTGTTGGGATTCAAGGTTACTACTGCATAGGTAGTCATGGTTTTAGTAATATTGATGACATAATTTTATTTATATATCTCTTTATACTAATATTTTATAGGTTATTTCTTTAAGTCTTGCTCTGTATCTTTATAACTAGTTACACTGACATTGGACGAGGAGGACTATTGAGTTGCAATTTTAAATATCGCTCCTCTTTAGCCAGTAATTCACTGAACTGAGATAGACAGTATTTGGACATTTGTCAACAGCTATGAGAGTCTTATAAATTCACCCCTATACTTTTCCAACAGTGCCAATTTTTTTCCTCCACAAGTGTGTACCTCCCTCAATTAAACCTGCTACTGTCACAGCATTAAGTTTTCAGCCTCAGTCATTCTGTGTTCATTCATTTGCCCAGTAATTCGTAGAGCACACGATTGTTGTATGCCTATGTGTGTCCACAACTCTGATCTCTGCTGGGTATTCTCAGACTCAAGGAATACAGCGCTGGCCCTCAGGAGTTTCTAGTCAGTATATGGTTTATGCGAACCCTTTACTCCAAAATGGTCAGTACCTTCTGTGGTTGGTAAGATGGAGTCCAAATGCCTTCGCCGACCCATGTCCCTTCCTTAGCTCATCTAACTCAAACTCTGAGAACTGAATACTGGCATTCAGGTAGTTAATCTAAAGTATTGGAATAAATTTCCACAATTTATGCGGATGTCAGGAGCCAAAGTACAAAACTTGAAGACAGCCGAATCGTGGCCTGGAAAAATCCGTAGCTGCCAGCAGCTCATGTGTCAGTCAGTCCGTGAGCCTGGGACCTTGCTTATAACACACACTTAACTGTGGACTTCTGGATTGGCTTCAGACAGGAAGTGTGAAAGTGTGATTGTTTGCCACCTTTGGAAAGTCAACCAAACAGCTTAATGATTTATTCTTAGTCTTTGGTTCCTGAACTCCATCATAACATCATCAAACGTGTATTATTTGCCAGTCATGGGTCCAGAGAATTTAGAAAAGGGGTGGCCTGGAAAGCGCAGAGCTCTTGTAAGATAGGTGTTGAACATCTAGAATCATCGTGAAGAACTGCCAGAGCTCCGGCCTCATCTGCCCACTGCCAAGGAGTGGCAGCAGTATCTCGCCTACTGCTCACATCAGCAATCTAGGGATTGCCCTTGATACATCTTCTGGTTTACACCAACCCTACTCCCCAATATGCAGTCTCTCTCTACTATCTCTCTAGAAAGTAACCACTTCTGTGTCCCTTTCACCAAGTGACTTGTCCTAGCCAATGAGCTGTGAACAGAGGGGAAGGGTGTCACCAAAGCCTGGAAGCATTTACAGGTCAGTGCATGGCAGTCAATGTGCTTTCAATCCTAATTCAACAACCAGCCACATTCCAGGTGAGGAGTTTCAGCCTTTGAGCAGGAACAATATGGAACAAAACCCTGGCTGACCTACATGGAATGGGGCATGAGGGAGGAGTAAATCTGGGTTGTCCTAGGCCACTAAGATCTTGGTGTTATTTCTCTCATAGAAGAGCCTGGTTGTAATGAAGAAGATGCTTCTCTGTCTCCCAGCAGCACCCAGTCCATCAGGAATTCCTACTGACTCGACTTCAGCGTGTGTCCTGGATCTCTTCCAGTCGTCGCCTTGTCTCCTTTCTACCATCAAGCCCCAAGCCACAAGCCATCTCTTGGCTGGACTATTGCTGGACTCTTCCCTTCTTTGGTTTCCCTGTTACTATTTTTGGCCACTTAAAGAGAGACTAGAGATCTTTTTTAAAACTCCTATCAAACCAAACCATGCCAGTCTCCACTCTGAAATCTTCCAGGGGCTTCCTTTTAAGCCTGGAAGGAAGTGTGAACCGCTGCCACGGGTACAAGACCGCGCACGGCCATCTCCCCCTGCCTGCCGCTCTGACTCACCTCCTCCCATGCCTCCCTCACTCGTTACGCTCCAAAAACATCAGCTCCCATTTCATTTCCCGGACCTCCAAGCCGCCTGCTCTCCCTGGAACGTTCTTGCCACCACCTCTGCTCATCTGCTTCCATCACCTACATGTCTTCTCTTCACAGAGACCTTTCCTGACCAAAAACACCACGTCTAGCACACCATGCTATTTTCATTTTCCACATGGCACTCATCACATCAGATGGGTTTTGTTTGTTTGTTTGTTTCTTTATGTGTTTAAGTCTGTCCCTATGAGAACGTTGGCTCTTTTAACGTGGGGGGGGGGGGCTCGCCTTTCTTGTTGATAGCTGTATTTTCCCTGGGGCAGAGGGAGGTCTTCACTCGAAATGTGTGGACGGGCTCTCTGAATGAGTGAATGAGCACGTGCTCTCAACCGTATGGGTGCGAGGGGCACAGGGGAGCTTGTGGTGCAGGGCAAGCTTGGCTCAGGGATGCCTCACCAGCAGGGATGTCCACCTCTATCCTCTGGAGGTCCTTTATCCTGCCCCGGTGAGCTGCCCTATGAAAAGCAAAAATGCAGCAGGTAAGTGAGGTCTTTCCTCTCTTTTAATGGAACAAGAGGAAATGAACGATGGTACAGCACTGTGGGATATGAAGTGGTGACGGACTGTAGAGCACTATGATAGGGTGTAATTTGTGGAAACCTCCTTCCTGAAGATCTTTAAAAAGAGGATGATATAGAGATGTAGCCTAATTTCCCCTTTTGTTCTGCAGTCCAAGGGTTATTTTAACCAGAAAAGCAAAATGAAGGATTTGTACAAAAACCCACCACAGTACATGTCCCCATGGTGTCGATTGCTGGGAAGCAGTAAAAACTACACACTTAATGACTCTTCCAGTTTCGCTCTTATTTGAAGATATAGGAGAATTATCATTCTGAACAGACACCCAGAGATTAAATGAGCGGCCCACTTTCCTTTTTACTTTTGAGGACATATTTAGATTTACCTTGACAGAGGATGGATGATTATCTGTGTCTTCCCTTTAGACACGGCTTTGTGGCGGGAAAGAATACTGTTGGGGCCATAAAACATTTATGTTTTGCCACTGTGGGATGTCGAACCCTTGGCCTGAAGCTCCTTTAGGCTCATCTGAAGTAGCATCTAGTTTATTGCGTCCACCTTCTGATCTTATGTCTTCCTTTCTCCTCTAAAACAAGACCACTATTATTTCTTCTAATAATAGTTCCTCTGTTTAAAATATTCCATCAGGTTTGGACTTAATGGTTGTTAATAGGGGGTGAGCTGTTCAGAAAGGGAATGTCCCCAGGAAAGACTCTGGTTCCTCCACCCGACACGTCCAGGGGGCTGGTGACATGTTTTATGGGCTCGACGGGCTCGGTGGGCTATCCGATACACACCGGAGAGGTCGTAAACTTCGTTTCAACGGACACTTAAACAAAGCCTGCTCATTCTCTAGTTTATGGAAATTGATCACTTGCTACCTGGACTGAAGCCATGGAGGAATTTACTGGGCCCAAGAGCTTCGGCGTTTGAGTTGTACGCTGGGTAAACCGAGGCCAAGGAAGGATTTGACGCAGAGCCGAGAAGGGCAGGGGTTCTGGCTCTCGTTTTCATGTCTCCAGGATTCAGGCCACGGGCAGTTTTCTCACCAGGTGATAGAGGTTTCTGCTTTGTTTTGCTTTGGTCTTTCATTTTGTTTCTTAACAGCAATTTAAAGTGGTGTGGCTGCTGTTTGCCACTAAGATTGTGGGTGAGATGCCCAACATTTCTTCACAAAGAGGCATTGGCAGACGCCAGAGCCTGGTGATTTTGGTGATGTGCAGAATTCCTTTCCCATGGCTTTGAAACTCATCTGGCTTCATTTTCTGCCTGAAACCTTTATCATCCATGTATCCAAATCTCACGCTCCTGAACTCGGTGGGTGACCACGGCTTTGTAATGACACAATCCTAAAGGAATTCCAGCGAGGAGGACAGGATCCGGGATAACTTGGCAAATCCCGTGAAATTAGGTCTCCCTCGCCGTCCTAGATTATGTCCCTCCACAGGAAGTACCCCCTCCCCAAGCACAAGCTCATTATGCCCGAAGAATCCCACAATTCCTTAAATCGGACAAACGGTTTCACATAAGCAAGCAGAGCGCCACTGGAGACCGGCTAAGGGAAAAGAGAACATCCTGTTGGTCAAAGTACCTTCAGCAGTTCCACATGCGGCTTCATGACGCAAGACAGGTGGGAGATAGCGCTGCTGAGAGTCGAAAATAACATCCATGCTCATTGTGAACTACCTTTGGGGGAAAAAAGAGAGAGAGAGAGAGAATAGAACAAAAATCCCAGATTTCTATTTTAGGGTCACTCAACCTGGAGCTGGCCTGGAAATGCTGGTTTGGGGGACAGGGGATGGAAAAGATGCCGAAGGCCAGTGGAAATATGAACCGTGGGGAAACCCGCTCAGCTCCCACGTCGGGAAACCCCATTTTACACATTCCCTCGGTTCTCACATATAATCCTCTCTGACATTTTCTGGGGGAGGAGTGCGAGGTTTTCAGTTTAGAGGTTTCTTTATGAATTTGGTAGATTACTAATAAAATGCTTTTAATGTGTTACACAAAGAAATGAATATACATTAACACACGAATCACGCAGCACTCGGCTGCTGCTGTTTCAAACAATGCACAGACTTTGACTCAAGAACATAGGATTAAGCCGACTCTGGAAACTCCCGCTGTCTCGAGACAAAACTTTGCCGGGTTGTGTGCAGCGACAGACATCCCTAACTTTTTGTTTTCTTCGGCATACGCACCCCTAACTTCTGCTTCTTGATTTTGCCTCTTACTCTTCTCACATCCAACGTGCCCACATGTGTGCGCGCGTGCACAACACACACACACACACACACACACACACACAGTTACCTCAGTTTTGGGGTTTTCACAGCATTTCCCCCAGAAGAAATGTTCTCCACCAGAGCTGATGCCTGTCGCCACACCCCATCACTTCCCTGGTAATTAAACTCTGACTGATTTATTGACTGACAGCCAACAAATCCCAACCCGGTTTTTATGATATACATACTTCCCCGGGCTAAATTCACTCAAACAACAACCCCGTCGGATAGGGGAGGAGGGGGAGGAGGCGGCGGGGGGGGGGGGTGGGGGGAGGAAGCGAGTGATATGAAAATAAATACGGAAAGCAGAATTAGTTGGCAAAAGGAGACATTTTGCAAAAGAAAGAAAGGAAGGGGGAGAAAAAAAACTCCATGCAACATCTTTTTCAAATCCGGAGTTCGGGGGAGCCAGGGGTGGGGGAAAGAGCTGGTAAACATCATTACTTCAGCCTGAAGATTCATTTGAACCTCCTCACGTACCAAAGCGCTCTGAAGGGGAAAACAAGACGTGCTTGCAGCTAATATTACAGTCAAGTTCCAATTTTACCTAAGGGAAAGCAGCTTTATTAAAAGTCATGACTGAGATGGCATGACAGGTGCCAATATCCCCCAGCCTGACAGATGCGTCGGTTTCCGAATGCCATTTTCTTGTCAGCGGTCCCTAGATGGAGCTCCCCGCAACACCATTTGTCTCTCTTCCAGGAGATCACACATGCCCGATGTCTGCCTCCCAGCTGCCCTGCGTGGTTTGATATGTGGAATCCTCACAATGAGACTTATTAAAAGACAGTCCATTATTTTTATTTAGAGCGTTTCCAAAACAAGCAGAGCGCGCACAGAGATAATTTAAAAATCGTGTGGCAGGTCATCTCCAGGCCAGCGTGGCTCCTTGCGAAATGCATAAGAAAACAGCGTCTCCGTCCTCACACACGCTCACCGGCGCACACGCACACGCGCGCACACGCACACCCCAGCTCATAATGGGCGTGATGTGAGTGGCGTAGAGCCCTTGATGGATGGCTCCAACGGTCCCCAGCACGAGCCTGCTATAAACTACAGGGGCGTTGCAACATGAGGGAGCAGCCCTGCTCCTTTCTTTCCCTAAATCTTTCTTCCTTTACTTCTTCTTTTTTTTTTTTTCCTTCTTATTTCTTTGCATCCCTCTTCTTTTCTGTTACAGGTGGGCTCTCTCATTGCAGCAGTAGATATAAAATACTCCTGATTGGCTGTATTTATGGGGCCTTCTCGTCCTCCCGTTGGTTTCAAACACAAAGAAAAATGGTCTCTTTCGACCGTGCCTGTTTAAACAGCAGGTAAAGCTCCAGCAGCCTCCTCTCCAGCCTCCGACGGAAAATTATTACAGATGAAATGATTCCGTCATGGAAATGGTAAGAGGAAAGCATTGGCTTAAAGGATGTTGTGCTAACGGGGGGTGGGGAGGTGGCCCAGGTGATGGATTCTGGGCCGGGACAAGTGTGACCCACGCTGGCACTGCTTTCCCACAAGGCAGGACTGCATTCAGAGAGCCGAGTGATACCGCCAGGATCAGAGATCAGAAGTTCCTGGGGTGAGACCCGTTCTGGGGTGAACCACGGGGTTCAAGCCTCCACATTGCTATATCAGCTGGAGTACGATCCCCGGGAAATCTAAGTGTCCGTAGGCATCAATCCCGCGACCCCATCCTGGGGCCTGTGCTCAAGCCCAGAGTGGCTTCTGGCCCTGGCCAGCAGTCTGCGTCCCGGACGGGCAGCCATCCTGGAACGGCGGGAAGCACTGGGGTCAGCTCCGAGGTGCGGCAGGCACAGCCCAGGCACCTGGCAGGGCCTCCGTGGAGGGGCCTGTGGCACCTGCCGGGCCACCCTTCCACCTGTCCCCGGAGCTGCTGGGCTCTCATTTTCGTGAGCACACGAGGAAGCCACGAAAAAATACAAAGAAAAATAAATCGTAACGATGAAATAGAGCATTCCCATCTTACTGTCCCAAGGTTGATCTGGCAGACGGGGGCTGGAGGGAGAGCCGCCTCCGCGGTCCCCTCTGGGGGTGGAAGGCGGTGTCCGGCGCTCCACGCCATCTTCACACCCTGGAGGTGGGGGACGGGCGCACACACCGCAGTGAGCCCCACAGTGAATTCACGGGCGGTTCTTCTTGTTTAGCGGGTCCCGACTCGCCTGCCAAGGCCCAGTGCTGGGAACCACGACTCAGGTATGTGGTCTGTCGCCTCTAAGAGGTCACATCTATTTTTAGCAGATGACAGGATTTCTGACATTGTCTTCCTTGATACTGGCGTGTATTTATATATCCCTTTTGCTAAGCCCATTAATGAACTCCTCAGTATTGATCCGGTGCCGCGTGTGGCTTCTTCACCTGCGTCCCCTCCCGTCGTGGAGCCGGGGGGCCCGTGGCCATACCTGTGACCTCTCCCTGCTCGTTTCCCTGGTGTGTCGGTTTCTTGAAAATCCACAGCGAGAGTGGACAGCAGGTGTGGTATCTTCTGTTTCGCTCTGACTTTGGGATCTCTTGTCTTCATTATCACTGAGTTCGGGCGCTCACCAGAGGCGAAGGCAGCATGTCGGGCTGATGCTCCCCCCCTGCAGAAGACCCACCGTGATACCTCTCGTGTCCAGAGTGTGTCTATCCACAGCCAGAAGAGCATTGATCTTTCTCGCTGTTCCGTCATTCGTCAATATTCAAATTGTTTTGGGGTCACTTTCATTGTTTCATTCCTTTGTCAGATGTTTCCATCACTTTTTCAACAAGTATTAATTAAACACCTGGGGCCTGGCAATGAACAATGCAGACGCTGGTGTCCTGGTGGGTCCTGTAGCAGCTCAGGGCTGTCCTTGTACTTGACCATGATCAAAAATTTAAAAACTACTTTATAAACCAGATTACTTAGATTCATATTGCTGTCTACTCAGTGTTATCCCATAGACTTCAGTAAAGGAGGTTCTGTTTTATGTTCGTTAAAGAGAAGAGCATTTGGTCCTATAATTTTCTGGGATCATCTCCCTTCCTTGTTGAGTAGACTTTGTGGTTTAGTAGATAACCTCAAATTCCTTTCCTTGGCATTCCGGGTTCTTCCCCATCTGACTCTGATCTGGTTATCCGGTTTCCTCTCTGTCCTCACCCTGCTGGCTGACCTCGTGGCTCGGGCCACCAGAGCTTACAGTCTGCTCTGCGGAATACACCCTTCCCAGGTCCGGATCTCTGTAGGAACTCTCCTCCTGGAGCCCGAGGGTCTGGGCGGGTAGGAAGTGCGCATCCTTCAGAACTCGTCCTTCCTGCGTGCTCTGCGCCCTCTTCTGTGAGCCGCGTACAGATGCGAAACAGTTTTCATTTTTTGTTCATGTCCCACAGCAGACTGGAAGCTCACACAGACAGATCTGGGTCTTTGTAAACATAAAATACCCCCCCACAGCACGGCGAGGTGTCGTGGACATCTCCCCAAAACGCACCGTCCTCTCCACATTACTGGCCTTCCAGGCACCATTCTCATCTGCGCGCCGTGACCGCTCACCAGATCTCTGGCTGCCAGAGCCCTCGTGATT
>NC_081564.1:88498674-88524710 GCF_022355385.1 Mustela nigripes | reverse complement strand
TTCAGAGTCCATAGTCTCTCATGGTTCACCTCCCCTTCCAATTTCCCCCAACTCCCTTCTCTCCATCTCCCCATGTCCTCCATGCTATTTGTTATGCTCCACAAATAAGTGAAACCATGTGATAATTGACTCTCTCTGCTTGACTTATTTCACTCAGCATAATCTCCTCCAGTCCCGTCCATGTTACTACAAAAGTTGGGTATTCATCCTTTCTGATGGAGGCATAATACTCCATAGTGTATATGGACCACATCTTCCTTATCCATTCGTCCACTGAAGGGCATCTTGGTTCTTTCCAGTTCTTAAGAGGTCCTTTCTTGGGAGGAAACTCCACTCCTGCATGAAGACTCTTCCTACTCTCCAGTTGAATCCAGTCCCATTCTCCGAAGAACACTCTGGGGCTCTTTTTAAACTCTTCTATTTCATAATATGGTTATTCAGATGCCTAACTTGTCCTCATTACCAGATTTGAAATACCTGAAAGGCAGGTGGAGATATATAGCTTGTATCTGTTGCACAGCATGGTAACACATGCTTATCCCCATAGTAGATGCACAATAAAAGCCAATCAAAGGTCTGGGTAAATGAACTGATGTATTATGCATCCATACGCTACTTCAGTTTTATCTGTCTAAAACTGGCTTTTAGCGTGTCCCATCAGCACAAGTAGGTCAGGATATTCTTCATTCAAGACACGCTGGTAGGACAAAGGTGCGCTGGGACCCAACGCGTCCTTTGAAGAATCTTTCTCGGACTCCCACTGAGAGTAGGTTTTGAATGACTTCTCTGGATTCCAGTTTCGGAAACTCTTGGCCACTGAGAACGTCAGCCCTGTGGAGACTGCAGGGGATGCATAAAACATACAGTTAAAGGGAGAGGGGACCAGGGGAGTCGGGAGAGAAGGACCGGGGGGGTTGCAGGCTTCAGGGGTGCACGTGGTCCTGCGGCCCAGTTGCGGAGGCGTTGTCAAGCAAGGACGTCATTCTAAAATCTTGCAGGCAGTGAGACATGTAGGAAGTGTGTAAGGATTTACGGCTGGTTTAGGTCACTCAAGCCAATGGGACTGTTTCTTAGGCAGGCCCTTGAGCCCCTGCTAAACATCATGACTGAAAAGGGATGATTAACAACTTTTTCAGGCTTTTTCAGGAAGCAATTTTATTCCCATTTCAAGAACCAGAATCAAAGTTCTCCTTTCCTTGTTTCTATTAGATTTATTCTTTGGCTTCGCTTTAAAGTCACCTAAAAGTACTTTTAACTGTTGAAACGTCTCGCCCGGGTCATTCCCAGAGCCCCACGGACCTGGAACCACTCGGAGGTCACTGGCTGGGCAACCTCACCGGCACCTCCCTCTCCGAGGGGCGCCTTCTCACTTTCTTTTCTTTTTCTAACCAAACAATTTAGAGAAACAAATCCTCCTATTGTCTGTGAACGGAGGCAGTCAGCCAACGGAGCACAGAGGTCCGGAACAAAGCCAGGTGACTGGATCATTCTCTAAAGAGAAAGGAAAATTAAGCGAGATCTGGAGATGCTCCCCTGTGACTAGGGGAGACCCGGCGCACAAACAGGGCCTCCCTCATGGACCGCACCAGGTGCAGCATCCGCAGCCAGCCACCCGGTGTCAGACAGAAGCACGCTTCGTGCCACTCCACAGTAGCGGGAAGAGTGAAGCTGAATTAAAACCTAGATCGATGAGTCTGTACTCTGTGGGGAGACGAGTGTGGCTTCCTCAGGCTATGCCTCCCTCCTCCCAGGCCGTGCAGGGCCTTTGCACTGCATTCTGAGTGAGAGAGGCTCCATCTTGCCAACGCAGGTGTCTCTGCCACAGATATCCACTTGTGACAAAGTAATCTACCTCGGTTGTTATTTGTGACTCATTGGTAACTGTTGGACAGAAGTGCAAAGATACCAGGTCTTGCTGCTGAGTCCAGGAAAGCTCCGAGGTTTGCATAAGTTTCGGTGTTTCTTGACACACTGAATCATTCCGCCAGTCAGCACACTTTCTCTCACCTTCCCTGGTTCCCGGCCCACACCGCACAAAGATCACAGGAAGCGCATGTGCACGCCTGTGTGTGTATATGTACCATGCCTGAAGCTCCTTTGCCTTTGTGAAGGACATGGGTGTCTTTCAGGTTTCTTTCTGGGAGAAATGGTTGAGAGGGTCAGAAAGATTTGCACTGTTCTTCCGTAAGCTTCCTTTGGACTTGGGAAGAGCCCTTCATAGCTGGCCTATTTCTCCTAGGCTAAGTGCCTAGGTCTCTTCCCAAACCTTTCACAGAGTATGTGAAATCATACAACATTGTGAAGAAGTGAGACCCAGACAGTCTGTGGGAAAGGGACCTTTGCGTGTGGGGATACACGAAGAGGGCGTTGGAGGAAGGACCTCTAGAAGCAGTTCTATCGTGAGAAGATGCGCACGAGGGGGCCCGGCCCGCGTCGTCGTGCAGGGAGCCCGGCGGCATTCGGCAGCTGATGAGCACGGAGGCAGCCGTGGTCTGGGAAGGAGCACAGCTGAGGGGGAGACTCTTAGCCTGCTCCTCCCCAAGGACACCGATGGGACTGTGGTGGTGGAGCGTATGCTAAGGCAGAAATTTGGGGTGCAGGATAACGGCCCTTAGGCACACGTGCATCTGTCTTGTTGCCCTGAGTGGTGAGCTCCTGAAGAACCCACAGGGCATTGATCACGGTCTCGGAGCGCCGCACCTGGAGCAAGGACTCAGGCAGCAGCATTGCCTGAACGATGAATGTGCTGTTACACGCAAACTTAAACATATTCCCAAGGAGTGAAAAGCCTGGGACAGAAAACAATATTTGTTTCTATAGACAGGACGAGAGAGCACGAGTAGAATGACATCCACATTGTGTTTTTTGATCTCTCTTCCCCTCCTTCAACAGCCCTTTACAAACGTTCTCTTTAGTGATCTCTACCTATACCTATTTCCGTATCTGTAGCTACAGAGATGCCCACACGCTTATGTCCTAGGGACCTAATGCAGGCCATCTGCTGTTCCGTGAAATGTGATAGGGTTTAGGCTCCTTTAGTATTTCTACTTATAAAAGATCACAGGTCTGTATAATAATTAGTCTTTTCCTACTAATTGGTGACAACTTGAATCTCCATTTATCTGGGCATCGAAATGTTTTAAATATTAACTAAGTTTCCTAAGCTCTCAGTGTGCTTGTGCTGTGCATCTGGTTAGAGATGGGTCAGCTGGTCAACCGAGGCAGAGCCAGCCAGAGGCTCGCGTGGGATGTTGGGGCCTGTCATTGGCTGTCACATACATAGGTCACGGACAGCCCAGACCCAGGGCCATCTGAATGTGGCTGTCTCTGAACTTCAGAGTACCGCTTGTACATAAGAATTGGCTTGCCTCTAATCAGTGGGACCACCTCATTTGATTTTTGAAAGTCAAGTCAGTCAAACAACTCATTGGACAGTTCTCCAATACGAGAGAAGCGAGGGAATCTCCTCATGCGTGTAGGCAAATAGCTTCAACAAAAGCATGTTTTGAAGGAATTCCTATCAGTCGCTTCATAGAAATGCTGAATGAGCAAAGGCTTATTTGAGGGAAATTTATCAATACTATCTATAGCTATGTCTGGGCTTATACTTGATTTTTTAAATTAAGTATATCGATTTATTTATTATATAAGTTAATTAATTATGTTATATTAGTCATGCAATAATTATATACTATATGATATTAATTATATGATTAAATTACAAAAATTAAATAGGGCAATTATTCAAATTATATTTAACATCCATGTTATATAGCTGTTACATGAATTAGTATAATTGGCTATGTTATCAACTAATTGACTAGTATATATTATCATAAAGTCATTATAATAGCAATATTTTTAGGGGAGCCTGGGTGACTCAGATGGTTGAGCATCTAGCTCTTGATTTCAGTTTAGGTCATGATCTCGGGGTCATGAGCTCTGTATTGGGCGTGGAGCCTGCTTAAGATTCTGTCTCTCTCCCTCTCTCTCTGCCTTCTCCCCCTTCTCTCTCTCTCTCTCAAAATACAAAAAATAATATATATATATATATATATATATATATATACACATATAATAGCAGTATTTTTTAAAGACTAGTATTTGTATTTTGCTTTCTAGTATAAAAGCTCGAGTCAAACACCAATCAAGAGCCAATTCAGAGAAATATAAAAATTAGCCAGACCTGGAATCCCTAGGACCCTGGAGTGCTATGTGATGAAAAGTGATCGTCCTCCATAATTTCAACCCTTGTAGACAATGTCCTCTTCCCAGAGGGCTCCATGAGCAGTAGTTGTCCATGACCACTGTAAACAGCAGTGTCAGTAGCTCCTGGAAATGGCACTATTTCAGGACAACAAACTGTCCTCTGGCCACCGACTACAATCGGCCGTGGAGTGTCCATGGAGAGGATGTGATTCCCTTTTAGGTTGAGGAAATCAGACCTGTGTGCTGGTCCCTCCATGTAAAGCCTGGCCTTAGGGTCAAGGTTTTGAATACACCCGTTGCAATGCAAATGTGTAATGGAGAACAACCGATTGAGTCACTATCACTCTTTAATAGTTAATGAGAACTGGTTGCCAGATGAGCCCTCCCTAAATAAGGCCTTGACGGAGGCAGGAGAGGCAAGAGCTGAAGGCATGAAGGACTCAGGGAACAGAACTTTGCAGTCCTGGGTGGGCAAATGGGCTGACGTGGAGTATAGAGTCAGATGTGGGAAACCGAGGGCAGAAGTAGGACTTCTGTGGGAAGGAACAGAATAATGCTGGTGTGTCACTGAAGAGCTGGGAGAGGGAACCATGATGGGGTCCCCGTCTTGCTGAAGGGGAGCACGAGCACAGGAGCCACAGCTGGCCTCTCCGTGGGTGTCTTGCACACCTGCTCCCACGTGAAGGAGCTAGCAAGACTCTCCACACGTGCTCACGTTCAAAGAGAAGTGCATTCACGCCCAGTATTTTCTCATCTTGCCATGACTGAGATAGGTGTGACCCCAAATTTATTGATTATCAACAGAAAAGCAGAGGTATAGCTAGAGGGATCTCACACCCAGAAAAGTTAATTCTGTTACAGTTCATTGGGGGTGGGGGTTATGTGATGTTTATACTCTAGGAATGAGAAAACAAATTCCAAATAAGCAAACAAAGTGATAGAGAACCGAACAACTGAGGATTGGGAATGTTCCATCCATTTAATGGCAATATTCTTAAATATTCTTAAAATGTCTGCTGTCTTTTTGGAAACAATGTCATGGAAAACTACAAAGAATGTTTTTCCTTGATTTTATTACTTAAACAATTATTCTTTCTGTCTCAGATGGAATGATCAATAGTTCACGGTTTTATTTCAAATGCACACATCATGACTTGACCACCATCCTGACCTCTCTGCACATAGGTTGTATGGCACAAGAAGTTCAGGATCATTGTTCTAGTTTCTTCTACTGATGAGATAATGCATGTGAATCTCTTGGATTAATGCCTGGCTCTTAATAAGTCCTCTATCAGTGTTAGTGAGTGATTATTATTATCCTGGTTCCTGAATCTTAGTGGTTTGTCTATGAAGATTCACTCAAGTAAGTGGACCCAAGAACTCAGTCTGTCTCACTCTGTCACATGCATTCTTTTAATTTTCTTTTTTTAAAACTTAAATTCAATTAGGTTAACATGTAGTGCATTATTCGTTTCAGAGGTAGAATTTAGTGACTCATCAGTGCATATAACACCCAGCACTCAGATTTCCTCGGAGCACACTTGGAAGGAAGCTCGAGTTCTTTTTGGAACACCTTAGGACCTTGGTGTTTAATGGTTCTTGCTTCTTTTCACTTCTCAGTACATGTTTATTTACTCTCTAGGTACAGTGTACCAGAGAAGTGAAGAAAAGGAAAGTTTTGTTTACATAAAAAATGTTTTAAATTGTGAGAATGTAAATTTAAAAAAATTACTGACGGGTAAGGAATGGCCAGTGAGCCATTCATCCTTATGCCTGGAAGATCCTTTCTGGTTATTGAGAAACATGGAAGTGTCCAATAGGCAGAAGAATAACAGGGAGTTCATAGAAAAAGATATCACTTGATAAATAAGCATTGAAAAAATTGTTCCTTTTTACTAGCACGTCAACAATGTGAATTTCTAGAGGTTACTCTTTTCTCATCTGTTAAAATATACAAAAAATAGGGGGGCCTGGGTGGCTCAGTGGGTTAAGCCTCTGCCTTCAGCTCAGGTCATGATCTCAGGGTCCTGGGATCGAGCCCCGCATCAGGTTCTCTGCTCAGCAGGGAGCCTGCTTCCCCTGCCCCCTCTCTGCCTGCCTCTCTGCCTGCTTGTGATCTCTGTCTGTCGAATAAATAAATAAAATATTTTAAAAAAATACAAAAAGTATGATAACACTCACAATGTATGTCAAATGCGATGATTACAATCTATAGGACTGTAAAATGCTTCAGTGTCCGATACGCTTGGTCAAACATGCAACAAGAAGCTTACAACGTTCAGATGCTTTGATATTTTCTTTTTTGACTTAATATTGTTCCTTATTCTTTTAAATATTTTTTTAAATGACACATGGTCTATTTGAAAGTTGTTAAGAGGGTCAATCCCAAGATTCTCATTTTTTTTCTCCCCTCCTCCTCCTCCTCTTCCTCCTCCTTCTGCTTTGTATCCGTATAAGATGATGGATGTTAACTAAACTTAAACCTATTGTGAGAATCATTTCACAACATATGCAGGTCACGTCATTATGCTGTACGTCTTAAACTTACACAGGGCTGTGTGTCAGTTGTGTTTTAGAAAAAAATTCTGCTAGCCTTCAATATTTGCAGTCATAGTTGTCCCGAGTTGGTCCCCATCTTGTCTCTTTCCACTTTTCAATAGTTTCTACTCTCAACTCCATCGGTTGTTTCCTCTGATAGTCACCTCCACATTTCTAAATAATACGATGCACTGTTACCTGATGCATTAATTTTAGACTTTGTTGACTTTGTATTATGGTAGATAAAGGCATTAAGATTTAAAAACGTTCTCCTCCCCACATAGACCCAAATATAATTCTATCCTAATTTTATTGTTAAATCCATAACAATGTCTGAACTTGCATTACCATGACTATGAAAATACTATTTATTGCTGAGCCTAGTGGGGTGCTTCATTTGTACTTCCCATCTCCTATAACTTTTAGTTTTTTTCCAGGAGTTAATCTTTGCTTTCTTTTCTCATTCACTTAGTTTCTTTGTGACTCTCCAGCTAAAAATTCTCAAAGAAATTTTATTACAAACTATCAGTGTTCTTTTTCCAGAATGTCTGTCCCTTGTGATCTATCTTTGACAACCCACCTTGAGCCATCCACCTCCGCTTTCCAGTCTGGACTATATTGTCTAGGCTTGCTTGTGCACCTGTCATCGTGTGATTGGCTTTTTTAGTAATTTCATTAATTCCCTTTCTGTACTGGTCCCCATGCCATTCTCTTTCTTGGTTTATTCCACTGTTTGGGCAGAGCACTTTTTCCTATAAACTTCTTGAAAACAAATACATAGGAAGTACATTTTATAAGATTGTACATATCTGAAGATATCTTTATTTTCTCCTTCATTTGCTGGCAATTTGACTGAGCACAGAAATTGAAGTTGAGAAGTAGGATGCTGTTTTGACCCTCTTGACTTGCTATGTTGCCAGGTTTAATCTGAATCTTCCATAAAAGCATTTAGGAATTTCTCTTCTTGCCTGGAGTTTTATTCTTTAGGAATTTCTCTTCTTATTCTTTATTCCAACATTGTGCCTAGTATTCATGGAACCAATTAATCTGGATTTACATGTTCTTCAGTGCTGAATTTTTTTAAACTCTTGTTAGCTAGATATTAGTCCTCGTGGATTAATTCTCTTCTATTTTTCATATTATTCCTTATCTCACATTGTCCATCTCTGTGTTTTTGTTCTACTTCTAGGGAGATATCCTTGATTTATCTTTCAACCTTTCAACTTAATTTTTATTTCAGTTATTAAATTTTTTATTCATAAGAGCTCATGTTCAGTAATTATCCTCCTTTTAGAGCATCTTGTCTATATTTTCATTGATGCAATATCTCTTCCTTTCTCTCTGTGGCTCTCCATTAAATTTCCTCTAAAACTTTCTTCTCACACTGACTAGTCTCTCTCTCCATTTGGCTCCATTTGCCTTTTGCTTCTTTATTCTGTCTTTTGCAGGACAGAGGCTTCTTTTAAATGTGCATTTTATTTCTTAACACTATGAAATATTCCATCAATATTAATTTAAATAGAACAGAAATGGGGCAGTACATAGTCCTAGCAGGGTTGTTAAGAACATAGTTTCTAGAGTAAAACCATCTGGAGTTAAGTTTCGCTTTCCAGCCATATGACAACAAGCAGATTACTTGACACACTGTGCCTCTGTTTCCTGGTCTTTGGAATAAGGCTAATTACAGTACTTATAGGATATCTGAGAAATTGAAATTAGTGGATCTGTTAATGAACAATTTAGGACAATCCCTCACACATAGAGAGCACTCATTAAGTCAAAGCCATTATTATTATTATTACTATTATTACTACTACTCCTCAGTGAGGTCATATTTTGGTGTCTATTGGTTCCGATAACTCAACTGTAAGTGGAACATTGACAAGCTAAAAATTTTCAAGAGGATACTGATAAAAGGTCTGAAAGATGTCATATGAAGACTAGATTAGAAAACCAAGAATGTTTAGTCTGAATAAGGAAAATGGCTTGGTGAGGAAACATGATATTAATTTTTAAATAAAATATATTTGCCATTAAAACTCTTTTTGGTCTGGTTGTAAACATTCATAGCTTTTTAAAAAATTCTTTATTTAAATTCCATTTAGTTAACATGTATTGTATTATTAATTTCAGGGTTAGAATTTAGTGATTCATCAGCTGCCTGTATCACCCTGTGCTCAAGACAGTTCTTCCAGCTATGGTGGAAGGGTGAAGGGCCATACGAAATAAAACAAGGGTAGAGAATAATTTAGGAAAACAAAAAGATTTTGATCACCTAGATTGCTGAGCACGACAGCACTCTCTTCTACAAAAACAGGACACTGAGTTTCCAACAGCAGCCATAAAAATCGCCAGTTGGTACAACACGTATTTATTGACTTAAGGTTATGTGGAGAGTCAGAACTCTCATTGGGCTAAAAACTAGGTGCGGGCAGGGCTTCATTCTTTCTGGAAACTCCAGGGGAAAAATCTGTTTCTTGCCTTTTTCACCTTCTAGAAGCCACCTGCATTCATTGGCTCACAGCCCCTTTCTCCATTTTCGAAACCAGCAGAGCAGCACCTTTACATCCCGCCCCCCCATCTCCATATACGACCTCCCTTTTATAGGGATCCTGCCCAGGTAATCCAGAATGATTTCTCCATCTCAAGATCCTTAATTTAACCACATCTGCAAAACCATTTTAGTGTTTATGGTAACGTATTCAGATTTCAAGGATTAGGATGTGGACATCCCTGGGGACCATTATTCTTATTACGACACTGCCTGTATCTTGAAAAAGAATGCAGTGGGAAGTGTTAGAAACAGGAAGTAAGGACTCTCCTTAGCCCAACAGAGAACCATCATGCTGTAAGAGACTTCTGGGTGAGTTCATGAGGACACAAGGCCAACCATTCTTCAAGGAGCAGGCCCAGAAGGTAGCCAGGAACAAAGGAAGAAAAAGGACACAAGTAACACTGGGGCCCAACAGCAATAGATTTGTGGTAAGAAGAGGAATCCAAGCCTTAACCATGGTGACCTTCCGGAAAAAATGAAGGCCAGTTCTAAAATGTAAGTTGTGGAGTCAAAGGCCTGGGGTAGACTCTGTAGACATGCCATTTTTAATGTAATTATTAAAAGTAGTAAGTGTACAGTCATGGCTACATTTTTCTACAAATCACACTAAAGCAATAAAAAAGGACAAGAAGAAAAGAAAAGAAGAGAGAAGAAAAGAAAAACTGCACACACTCTATTTTCAGTGAAACCAGGAGGCAAATACAACATCATCTCTGGTTTATGCAAAAGACTTACCACAAGCAGCTGAGTGGAGGAAGAAAGCCAGAGAAGGGACAGTGGAAGGGAGCAGCAGGTCCGGAGGTGGGTCTCGGGAAACGTCAGCAGAGAGACCCTTCCTGAAGGTCAAGAGCTCAGCTTGAAGCTGAAAGCATTCCATGTGGCTCATTTGTAACAAAGGGTGCCAGGACTCCGAGAAGCAGAGAAGGAGGGGGACTCCTTGCGGGAAAAGGAATGGGGTGGAGCAGAGGAGACCAGGAGATGCTGTGGGGGAATCTTGGAGGGCTGCCCTGCAGAAACCATCCTAGCCCTACTCTGTGCTTTCCACACAAAGGAATCCCCTGTGCATAACTACTGAAGGAAAACCAAGTGTTTCTTTCCCTCATGATGGGTAGTAAAAGTTGAGCTGCCATAGCACTGTGGCAAAGCCATTTAAGAAAAAAAATGGCAAAAAAATGTAATATTAGACAAATATCACTAACCAGAAAGTAGATGTCACTAATTAGAAAATGATCATTTTTCACATAAGACGAAAGTTGTGTGGAAATATTTTGCAATATTTTAAAAACTTTTAAACTCTAATTGCCTCTAGAAAGGAAGACTAGAAAGGAGAAATGAAAGAGCTCTTGGAAGAGATGCTAGATATTAGAAATGAAAAATGTTAGAAATAAAATTCTTAGAAATGAAGATTATATATGGTCTCTCTGTATTATTATAGAATATTATATATACATAAATATATTAAATGTGTATAAAATAAAAATAAATATAAACATAATAAATATTTTCCCCCAGAACAATGGGTTCAGTATTCACTGAGTCAGTGTTTGCAGAAACTTTATGAAACACAATTGTTGTGAATAATAACGCACTGTGCATGCATGTCTACAAGCATATCTATATGTATATAAACACACACATTTTTATATGTATTTGCCCATTTTCCTTCAGACCACTACTATCAATACAATAAAAGGCTATGTTTAAGAAGAGGTTCTCAGTGGTCCTTTGGGAAGATTGTCAAAGGCATTTTGAAGGAACAGTAGGTCTTCCTGGGTGATCAGGCCAATTTACAGCTGAATTGGGGTTTGTTTGAGATTTCTTAAGTATAGGACTCTCAGCCCTTTTTGTAACTACTACTTGTTTATGAGATTTATACAAACCCTTGAGAGATTTACTCATGACTTAATTTAGTTTGCAACGTTTAAATTTTCTCCATGCTGTGTTTATCACCACAGTACATGCATGCCATGCAGATAAGAAACTCCAAGATCCTAGCTGGGGAAGCTTTAGGTCAATGAAATCATTGTTCTGTAGAAGCTGAGAAAACTTGGGTGCCAGATGCAAAAAAAGAGTGCAAGGAGATTTTCCTACAAAGGGGGAGCATTTCCATGAAGACTCTGAACTTTATGATTCTCAATACCAATTGTCCTTACATTGTGTATTGCTTTAGGAAAATAGTACTTAAGTTCTCTTTGCCAAAGCACTATAAAAGCAGCTATGAAAATATGCAGACAGCCCGGAAGTTCCATTTGCTAAGTGAAATTTCTGGACGTCTCTCCCTCCAGCCCCCTGCTTGTTGGGCAAACTCCTACCTTACTTTTAATTTGATTCACACCAAAAATATCCTTTTTATTTTGCTCCCAGAACTTTTTAAAGAATCCTTCCTGGTGCCTTGTTTGTTTTCAATTATTCATCCATCCATGTATCCCTTTATTTATTCAGTAAACATTTACTGAACTACACAAGGTACTACCAAATGCTCCTGAGGATAAAAGGGGTGAAAAAAGCAGAAACTGTTCTACTCACTGAATCTCAATTCTAAAGTTGGAAGACATATAATACAAGTAAAGTTATTAAATAAATAAAATATCAGACATAAGGATATTTGATACAGAGAATTAAAATTATCTGATTCGGGGGGTTCCTCAGTGGCTCAGTGGGTTAAGCCTCTGCCTTTGGCTCAAGTCATGGTCTCAGGGTCCTGGGGTCAAGCCCTACATTGGGCTCTCTGCTCAGCAGGGAGGCTGCTTCCCCCTCTGTCTGTCTCTGCCTGCCTCTTTGCCTGCTTGTGATCTTTCTGTCTGTGTCAAATAAATAAAAATAAAATAAATTTATTTTAAAAATAAAATAAAATTATCTGATGTTATAGAGAATGACTGAGGAGTTATTTTAGATTAAGTAATCTGGAGGTGATATTTTCTTGCATGTTGTATTTTCATTTTTGTTTCATTCAAACTGCTTTCTATTTTCCATTTTTACCTCTTTTTTAACTCACATTTTATTCAGGAATGTGTTATTTACTTTCTTAATATTTAGGAACTGTCTAGAACTATTTCTGTTTTTGATTTTTAATTTAATTCCACTTGGTAAGACTTCAATTCTTATAGATATTGAGATTTATTCTATGGTTTTATTTTTTATTTATTTTTAAATTAAAAAAAATTTTTATTGTGTTATGTTAGTCACCATACAGTCCATCATTAGCTTTTGATATAGTGTTCCATGATCCATTGTTTGCGTATAACGCCCAGTGCTCCATGCAGTCCGTGCCCTCCCCACTACCCATCACCAGGCTCACCCATCTCCCCACCCTCCTCCCGTCTAAAACTCTCTGTTTCCCCGAGTCCACAGTCTCTCCTGGTTCATTGCCCACTCCGATTTCTCCCCCTTCATTTTTCTCTTCTCCTAATATCCTCCCTGCTATTCCTTGTGTTCCACAAATAAGTGAAGCCATATTCTTATGGTGTTATGAACACGAATTTTGTCTACCTTTGTAAATATTCTGTGTCAATATTTTTTAAAAATGTGTATTCTGTTGTTGTTGGGTAGGATATTCTATAAAGAGTAATTGAATCAGTTTAGTTGGCAATGTTGTTCAATCTTCTATATCCTCACTGATTTTTCAGTCTCATTGTCCTGTCAATTACTGAGATAGGGATATTGAAATGTTTGATTATGATGGTATATTGTGTATTTCTCTATTTCTATCAGGTTTTGCCTCATATATTTTAAAGTTTTATTATTACCTAAAATTTGTATGATTGTACCATACTCTAGTATAGTGTAGTGTGGTTTGCCCTCTGGATAAACTGAGTCCTTTAAATTACAGTTATATGCTAGGTAATATTCTTTGCACTTATATCTACTTTTTCTGATTATGAAGTCCTTTCATATTTTGGGTTTTTGTTAGCATGATATATCTTTTTTCTCCTTTTTTCACATTTAACTTATTTGTGTCTTGTAAAAGTGCATTTCTTGTAAGTACTGTGTAGTTGGGTCTTGCTATTTAATATATCTGATATCTCTGCCTTTTATTACTTTTTAATTTTTTTTAAAGATTTATTTATTTTAGAGGGGTGAAGAGGCAGAAGGAGGGAGATAGAATCTCAAGCAGACTCCCTGTTGTTAAAAATGGAGGCAGGTGCAGGGCTCAATCTCATGACTCTGAGGTCATGACCTGAGCTGAAATCAAGAGCTGGATGTTCAACTGACTGAGTCACCCGAGCACCCCAATCTCTGCCTTTTAAGTAGAATATTTATACCATTTACATTTAGTTTTATTATAGAAATTGTTACGTTTAAGCCCATTATCTTGCAATTATTTTTTCAATTTGGTTCATCCATTCTTTGTTTCCTTTTTCCTATTTTGTCTCTTCTTTCAAATCAATTGTATTTTATTATTCCATTTTCTCCTTTGTTTACACTGTTTGCCTCTAAGTGCTTTATCATTTCCAAAGCTCTTCATTCTTTTGTGCAGATTGATAATTTTAACTGGTATCATTTTCCTTCCACCTGACATCTTCCTTCTTCATTTCACATTCCTTTTACCATGGTTCTATTGGTGATAATCTATAGCTGTATTGATGAGCTGCTAATCTAGACAACTTGTGTACTTTTGAAAAACATCATAATTTTACCTTCCTTTTTGAAAGATATTTTTACTGGCTATATGTATGTATGTCTTTCTATTCCTAAACATATTTTTGACCTTTGTTCTCAAGTGCTATTTATAAGTTACATGGAAATAGGTTTTTTTTTTCTCCCTTTCAGGTCTTGCTTTTAATACTTTTTAGTTAGTATCATAGGAGTGCCTAGCATAGGGCTAATTATTCTCAGCTTCTGGGGAAAACTGTTGTGATTAGTCTATCCAATGCTGTATTATTTATAACAAATTTCAGGCTTACTGGTGAGAAAAGGCACTATGCTTGGCCCTGTGTGAATAATGGTACTGTTCCCACTAATATATGTATATTTTCCATCTAATATATATTTTTAATATATTAATACAGTTTACCCATTTCAGGTATACAACTGAATGATTTTTACTTAATTTACCAAGTTGTGAAACCATAACCACAAGTCAGTTTAGAATATTTTCATCATACTAATAAGATGCTTCATGCCCATTTGCTGTTAACCTTAGGTCCCTTCCTCAGACATCTACTAATTTATTTTCCTATAGACAGCTGCTAATAACACTCATGTGGAAGCCTTTGTGTAGTTTTGTGTTTTCATGTCTCTTGAGTATATACTTATGAATGGAATTGCTGAGTCACAGCACAAATTCATATTTAACTTTTGAAGAAATTTCCAAATGGTTTTCCAATGTGGCTACAATTCTCACAAGTAATATATAAATGTACCTGTTTCTCTACATCCTTGCCAAAATTTTTTATTGTGTGTCCTTTACTGTGGTCATTCTAGTGAGTGTGAAATGGTATTGCATTGCATTTTTAATTTGCATTTCCCTAACGCAATGTTGATCTTGTACTCACTAACAATTCATATATCTTCTTTGGTGAAATATCTATAGAAATAGTTCGCCTACATTTTTTTAATTGAGTTGTTTGTTGTCATATTATTTAGGAGCGTTTTTTTTTTTTTTTAAGATTTTATTTATTTATTTGACAGATGGAGATCACAAGTAGGCAGAGAGGCAGGCAGAGAGAGGAGGAAGCAGGCTCCTCGCCGAGCAGAGAGCCAGATGTGGGGCTCAATCTCAGAACCTGAGATCATGACCTGAGCTGAAGGCAGCGGCTTTAACCCACTGAGCCACCCGGGCACCCCTAGGAGTGTTTTTTGTTGTTGTTTTCATTTTGTTGTGTGTGTGTAGTCTGGATACAAATGTTTCATCAGATATGTAGATATGGATATAGATACAGATATAGATACAGATACAGATATAGATATAGATATATAGATATAGATGGATAGATAGATATTTTATTTATCATTTATTTTATTTATTCATTTGATAGAGAGATCACAGGTGTGGAAGGGGGAACCAGGCTCCCCCCTGATTAGAGAGCCCCATGTGGGGCTTGATCCAGGACCCCAAGATCACTACCGGGGCTGAAAGCAGAGGCTTAACCCACTGAGCCACCCAGGTGCCCCTCATCAGATACATTTTGAAAATATTTTCTTAGTCTATTTCTTGTCTTCATTTTCTTAATGGTGTCATTTGAAGCTCAAATGTTTTGAATTTTTTGTGATATACAATTTATCCATCTCTCTAATACTTTTTGATGGTTTGTCTCTCAAGTTGAACTAGTTTCTTTATATACATGTGTTGATGAGTACTTCGATAAA
This sequence comes from Mustela nigripes, assembly GCF_022355385.1. Lineage (NCBI taxonomy): Eukaryota > Metazoa > Chordata > Mammalia > Carnivora > Mustelidae > Mustela > Mustela nigripes. The sequence goes on along the minus strand of NC_081564.1, from coordinate 88,509,100 downwards.
TATATGAGGGGGCCTTCTGCAGATCTCTCAGATTCTCCCTGTGAAATTCTCTTCTCTGAAACTTTGTTTTGTGAATCTGATTGGTTCGCTCTCCCCTAAATTTCATCTTCTCTCCTTAATTCAGAGCATCTGTGTGGTTCTTCCTCAATTCTCCCTCTATGCACCATGGTCTGGAAACTCTCTCTAGGCAATAAAGAATAGAGGACAGAAGTTGAGGTTCTCTTATTTCCTGTCTCTCAAAAACCTTTGTCTTCTGTTGCCTGATCCAGTTTCTTTAAAAAGAATTCTTTAAATATATACTTAATTCTATTCTTTAATTTGGTCTATTTTTTTAAAAATTGTTCCAAGCCAGGTAGGAAGATTAAAACAATCTCTGTGAGTCCATCCTGGCCAGAAGTGGGAGTCCTAACGTGGAGATGACATTAGGCTGAGATCTGAATGGCAGAATGAATAAAGTCCTATGAAGCTCAAGTGAAAGCTAAGATGTGAAAGAACCACTGAGAGTCCCAGAAGACTGACCTTGCCAGAGTGAAGTCCCTTGGTGGCAATGAGTTTGGTATGTTTCAGAAGCATACCCAAAGCCTTGAATGATTGAATCTTGATTTTGGAAAAGAAAGTGAGGTAAGCATGTGGAGAGGTTGCCAACCCCAGGTCAGGTGACTGCATCTTATCTTATCTGAAGTGCAGTGGGATGGCCTTGGAGTTCTGCTCCCCATCAGCTTGGTCTCTGTCTCTGGACCCTTGGATTGGTCAAGTTTTAAAGATCCCAAAGAAGGTCAGACCATAATTGAAATAGTTCCCATCCTCACCCGTGCTCAGCACTCGAGTGCACACACACACTCCATGATGGGAAGAGGGTGGGTTTAGGTAAGCCACAGAAGAATATCCTGTTGTGGACTACCCTTCTCCAGAGGAACATGTCCACAGAGAAGAGAAGCATAAAATTCAGTGATGTGTGGTTGATCTTTACCTGGGTCTTTTTGCATCCTCTCTTAGGACTTCTTGTAGCTCCCCTCATCTAATTGGGAATTAGAAAATTTGGATAAAACTGAAATAATTTACAACCATAGGAATTATTATTATTGTTATTCTAATGCATTCACTTCATTACCTCTCCTGGGGAGAAAATTGTTAGATGCTTGGTATCTGGAGCAGAAAGGAATTTACCCTGACAAGGTATTTTTTTGTGAATTTGTTTTTCTTGGTGTGTGATGACTAGGCCTGCTTCTTAATGGTCTCCTGATGTTTGACAAGATCTCCAAGCAATAATTGTGCCACTGCTGGTTGGAAAATTTTATCCCTGTCAATTTTGTACTTTTAGTTATATTTTTCTAATAAAAATGTCAATACACAAAACATATTTTGCTGTGTTTTTCTTTTCAACCCAAGCTTGCATCTCATTATAGTTTATGACTTTTTGTGCTAAAGATTTGCAACTTGCTGACTATCCCCTCATGCTTAAGATTCAAAGAATATCCAGTCGTATGTGTTCTGCTAACACACAAACTTTGGTTTATTGTAAGTTAAAGGCAGTGAGGACCCGATATTCTTCACACAAGGCATTTTAGCAGTGTCCAGATACCCACTGGTCTAGAACCATTGTGTGCACACATATGTCACGAAACTCAAAACTTCTAAAACCCAGTCTCCTGTCAGTGGGAGCTGCTGATAACTCTCGTCTGATTCTAGACCCACCTCTCACTTTTACTGCATTCTTCTTGGATCTTAGCAAGTTGGAACTATGATCTGCAGAGAGACAAGGAAAGATGGGATATAAGGGCGTGTTTCCACAAAGTTGCAATATAAAGGGTAAGGAAAAAAGAGGGAGGGAGAGAAGTGGGGAGAGAGGGAGGAAGAGAAGCAATTGTTAATGGCGATGAGTTGTTTAAACACTGCGTGATCTGGTGACTTCAAAATAGTATGAGAGAAGCCATCATTCTCTGCTGCTCTGGTCCGAAGAATGCCCTCTTCAGTACCTGGCGGGAAACAGGCTTCTTTAGATCCAATTTACTTGGGCTTATGCTTTCTATCCTTGAGAGTAACTAAGTTTATAAAGATCCCCTTGCCTCCTGGGCTTCTTGGTCATGAGAACCGGCATCACCCCTCCTCACCCTTCTCTACTTCCACAGAAGCCATTTCTTTTGTGCCCCCCCAGGAAAGAATAACTTTTATAAGGCAATCTGTTGTAATCCTGTTAATTTTCCTTTAGAACAGAGGCGGCACACCAGTACCTCCTCTGAGGGTCCCTGAAGGACATACCCTTGCAGAACACGGATTCCATGATGCCTAGAGCCGAGGCTGCAAAACCTAGGGCTGCTTTTGTTTCCGTTCTGTTCCGGAGTCATTACCAATATGTGTGCAAGATTCAGTTTCCCTGATTTGTCCCTTTGAATTTTCTTGCTTGATTCATTTGCGTCTGAAAAATGAGTGCAGCAACCAAATACCAAAAGGTCAAAGTGGTTGATGGGATCCTGCATCATTTCAATTGTACCTTGTGCTGCTTGAGGTTCACTTAATGTGAGAGGAAACAGCTGTCAAACTATGTCAAAGTTTGCTCAGACACTTCTAGATCTAAAAACAATCCCTGCCTTTCTTTCTTTAGTGACAATACGCATACCACACAGTGTTATTGTTCATGATCTATTTTATCGTTCTAATGAGATTAACAGAAAGAGAGACGGGTAGATCCCCCTCAGTCCTGCAAGTGCGTGCTTCCGAATTCAGCCTCCTCTTGCAGGTGTCAGTTTCATGATAACAAAGGTACCGTGGAATCACAGATTTGGGAGAACCTTAAAATTCTATCCAGGCATGTCACCCATATTTGCTTCAATGTCTCTGACGTCAGAGACATTCCCCTCTCTACCCCTACACTGCTTTCTTTAATAGAAAATTTTCCCTCACATGAACTGAAACCTACCTCTGTACGGTCACCTTATTCTGTGTCTGGAATTCAACAATCCCTAGAATTCGGTCCCAATGTTGTTAGCACTTTTCTCCTCATCCCTTAGCTCCAGCCCGACAGCTTCCCACCAACGACTGCTGTGCCTCAATTCTCTGAATCTGCAGGTCGGTCACTTTATTGGGCAGAAAGGACTTGACAGATGTGGTGACGTGAAGGGCCCTAAGATGGTAAGATTATCCTGGGCTGTCTGAGTGGGCAAATCCTCGGGGAGCAGAGGGAGAAGACACTAAGACAGAAGCAGAGAAGAGAGGGGCTTGCAGAGACGCCCGCTGCACCCCTGCAGCCCATTGAGAGAGCAGCCGTGAGCCTGAGAGAGCAGGCCGACTCCGGAGTCTGGGGAGGCAAGGTGACCGTTCTCCACAAGAACACCCAGAAGGAGCCGGGCCCTGCATGCATCCTGATTTTAGAATTTCCGGCCACCAGAACTAGAGGTAATAAATTTGTGTTTTTAGCCTTCCAGTTTCTGGCAATTTGTTACGGCAGCCATAGGGAACAAAAACATGCCTAAACTGCTTTCCTGCCTTCATTCTGCCTAATGCGTCCCACTCATCCCGCCAGGCCCGGGATTTACTTGTTACTTTGACTGGAAGGGATTTCTCTACCTCGTAAACATATCCAGCAATCGTTGCTCTGATGCATTCAGTCAAGACAAAAATTGCATGATATTACGTGCTTTCTTAAACGGGAAGCAAACACCCCATAAGTACTTGGTTTGCTTAACTTTTCTTATTTACGTGCTTCTTCACACCCCAATCATAACTCCTCTGAATACAGAAACTGTGACCTCAAATTCATCTTTCCGGGTCCCCTGGGATCAGACGGAAGACCATAGCAAGTACCGTCCATGAGTTCTCTTCTCTGGCCTGAATCGCCTCCTCACCAGTCGGTGGACGGCGGGTGCGTGTTTATAGGACAGGGACAGAAGCTTTACATCCTCAGCTATCACCCCAAAATATTTTAGCCAAGATGCCCAGTGGTCCTCACGTCCCTGGGTGCAGCCTGAACTTCCCTTCCGTGCAGTCTCCCCCAACTCTGTCTCCTTTCCTCTCCTCAGCATGCCGCTGACTCTCCCATCGGTTAATTCTTCGTTTTCCCAAGAAGTCCCCTGTCCCTTTCTTCTTTAAAATAATAAGAATCTATGATATACGGAAGCCCAAAATATCCACTTCTTTTTAAATGAGAGCTGCATCCAACCCACAGGAAACTGAAGCATAACCAACTTGTGCGATACGTTAAAACCAGAAGCAAACAAAAGAGTGCATTGAAATTCCCCATTTTATTTCTGGCTGCGTATCCATGAGTGAATTAATGGTTAGGAAAGGCAGTTGTGCTGAGGTAGGTGTTGTACAAAGAACTTCCTGCAGACAGCGGACCACAAAACCAAAACCGAGCTTAGTTTAAAATAATTCAATTAAGTGAAAGTCACCCTATAAATAAACATATTGAAATGTCCACTGGAGCACCAGAGTCATGATTAATAGAGTGTTTCCATATAAAAATTAACCCAGTTTTTTAACATCCACATTATTACAGTACGGGCATGTCCGTGGTTCACGATGGTCATTCTCACATCACAAACACATATTAAGCATATATTCCATTATGCAAACTTTTATGCATATGCATAATCTTTGTCTAATATAATTTATCTTGGGGAGGCCATTAAAAAACTTAAGTCCTCTTTTTATTCTGCTGATTTAAAAAAAATACGGATCATGATCTCTACCTTGAACATATTCATTTACTGGGATGTAAATTGTGTTTGCTGTTACGGGTTTCCCAGGCCCCAGGACCACAACCTGTGTGGACCCCCTGGAGACAAAGTGTAGTCACATTACCTCCTAGGAAGGTTTTTGTGTGTGTGTGTTTTGTTTTGTTTTGTTTTTGTTTTTTCAATTCCTCCCCCCACCCCCCACCCCCTTTAAGGAAACAAATGGGGCTTGTACTTGTGCCTTTGATGAGACGACGCTGTTATCCCAGAGCAGCCCCGACATCTCTCTCTCCCCGCAGCCTGGCCAGCCCGATGGTCTGCGAGCCCTCCCCGGCCTTCCGTGAGGACAGGATGTGTTGTGAAGCAGCTGCAAAAGACTTCACAAACGCTGGTTGACGAGAAGTGACAGCCCCGTATATCTCTCCCTGGCATTGACAGCTGACAGATGGGTACCACTCACACACAGAAGAAAAGCCCCCAGGATGATTCGCCAACATTACTCTCCGTTCAGAGGGCCACATTTGATTGAGTGCTGCTCAGAATAATAAACCCTTGTCGATTCGCCACAGAGCAGCCTCTCCCACACAATGCCTGCGTTTTTTGTTTTTTTTTTCCCCTCTATAAAACATGGACAAACATATACATTAAAGCTCTGTTTTGTGGGTCATTTTCTTCCTATTTTTGTTTTGAAAAGGAAAAAAAGGGAGAAAATAAAAGAGGAGAGGGGGAAGAGAGAGCGGAAGAGGGCCCAGCGCCCACGCGGAGACTTCCAGGCAGAGGGGCGATCCCTGTGTAATGGCACAAAACCCTGCCTGGGCTTCGGTCCTTAATAATTCCTCCATCTCGCCAATCTGTTTGTTATTATCCCGTGGATTGTTTTTATTTCTTTCCATAAATCAGCCCATCTTTAAAAGCATCGCTGCCTGGTTAGTTGGAAGACAGTAACATAAAACTGGACGGGAGGCGTGTCGATGGGGAGTGGAGGCAGGGAGGGAGGGAACCTTAGAGAGAAAGAGCCCCAGCCCGCGAGGTAGACGTGGGGGACGGGGGAGGCAGGGGGAGAAAGGGGGCCAGACGACCTGACAGGGCCGCAGCTCTGGGGTCCGGGGAAGCGCTCCTCTTTTCCCAGGGGGTTGAAGATAATTTCTCCAGCATTTGCCATGGTCCTTCTATTGTCTGGATTTGCCGGGTTAAGTGCCGCCGGGGTCGCTTGCCCCGGGGGAAAAGAGGGGTCTCCGTGAAGGCCCCCCTTCCAGCAGCCAGAGTGGGAATAGAAGATGCGTTTTCCACGAGGGAAGCACCTGAATGCTAACAGCCCCACAGAGCAGGTTCTCGTCTATAGGTGTGCTCGCAGCCCGTAGTGAGGCACAGGGCTGCCTGTGTCTGAGGCTTCTGTTAAGTTGAGTTGGAGCATCTCAGGACACAGTGATTTTATCCTTCTGTCGCACGTCACTGTAAATGCCCACGCACTTTGTGAAGTGGCCCATCACGGTCCCCTCAGGCCCCTTCTGCCCTGGGTGGGAACATCCGCAGGTCCTGTCCTACAGCATGTTTTGCCTCTCTTCCCCGAACTGCCATCTCAGGGCTGTAGGTTTTTGTCCACATGGAGGTCCTGCGAGGGCGTTAGGGATGTTGAAGCTCTTTTGCTCGGGCGGCTGCCATGGTTGCCATGGAAACCTCAGACTGGGCTCCCAGGAGACCCCCCATCTTGTGCCGGTACCTGTGGATGTGCTGGTGTATTTGCACAAAGTCACTTCCATGCTGTGGAGGTGCGGAGGGAGGAGGGGTCAGCTCCATGAGTCTGTGAATCTTCGACCCCATCCACTCCTGAGCTGCTGACCATGTGGGGACACTGGGTCAGTGGAAGGGACTTGCCAGGTTAGGGCTTTGAAACAATCTCACTGCGGAGAGTAAATGTTGTTCCTTTCATGTGACCTACAGGGAAATGTGCTCTCCTGAAATATTCTCCCTTAAACACGGCAAGACCCCAACCTCTCCAGAGGAGTGTGTGTTGTGGGGGCGGGGAGGGCTGTAAACCAAGAAGGAGGCAAAAGGAAGAGTAACCAAGATGCTGAATTAACGCCTTCTTGTCCTCAGAAAGAAGAAAGCCCCTCAGCCATCAGGAATGGGATCCGCGGGGCCAGATCTGCAGATCTGAGTGAATGCATCGTAGTTTCAAACTGGAAAAACTGTTCAATCTGTCCTGCTTGTGTGTCACGAAACAACCCTGAAGTAGCCCAAGTTTGTCCTCCGGGCCGTAGTAAGGCTGTGTGCTTTCGTAACGTGGGGCTGCTCCGTTTCCGATCCGAGGGCCCCCGTCACCGCGCGGACTAACGCAGAGGATGACTCGGCATCCCCGTCTCTGATCAGCCAACTGCTTCTTTCCAGGCGGCCCGGGCTTCTAGAATGGCCTCTTGGTTAAGCGTCTGTAAATGTTTTACAAAATCTCAGCTAATGATGTCCTGCATCCCCCACAGGGCAAGAAGCGTGCGTGACTCACGCCGTGTACTGTGGGCTCCAAAGCAGCAGATACAATATTAACTTATTCAAATCACCTAATTTGTCTCTTGCAACTTCATAAGAAATTCCTGGAATGAAAATTTCCCAAGTGGATCTTGGTGAGAGGAAGTTTCCAGCAGGAGGAAACAAGAAAAGAAAGGATCACTTTCACTTTGCGGTTTCTTTTTCTTTTAATTCAATAAAAGCAACAGGATGTGCAAAACTGGATGTTTGCCATCTTAATCAACCTAAAGGGAGAGTGACGTAAAGTCCCCCAAACCCAAAAATACAGATCGTTTTGACATTTTGAATGTTTCCCTTCCGTATAGTGTGTTGCCTTGGATTTAACCATCATTTCGATACACGTGATCTACTCCACACCACGCACACAGTGTGTCATGCGGACTCTAGCTTTGGGTACTCGGGTGGGCTCCATGTCTGTCTGGGCTGAGCCCGGTGCACTTGGCAGCGTCTGCCGGCCTTCAGATTTCCCTAAAGATGCAAGCCGCAGGGCCAACACTCGGAGTGAGAGGAGCCGGCGTTCCAGAGCTGACCAGGCACCTGGCTTGTGCGTCCTGGCCTGAGCTGCCCGTCAGCCCTACGAGGTGGGCACTGCTGCTGCCCCCGGCTGCAAATGGAGAAACTGGGAGCCAAGGGGGCTGCTTGTCCCGTGCGACCCTGGACACGGGGGAGGTGCCGGAGCTGGCTGCTCCCTGGGCAGAACTCTTCGTCCTCACCCCATTCCAACTCCTTTGGACATTTTCCAAACAACACAGATAGCAAACATTATTAATTGTCTTATTTTAAATTTTCTAAATTCTTTCTTCCTCCCATAGTTAGAAGGTTAAATGAGAACAGGATGAAAATCAAAAGGAAAGATCATTGTGAGAGTCCCGAAAAATATGTGAGAGAGGTGTGTGGGGCGGAGGGAGTCCAGCCAGGCCGACCCGAGTGAAGGAAGCCTGGAGCATCCGGGGAGAGACCGGGAAGGGAGGGTCGGTGGCACTGGCATGGGAGCCCGAGCCCCCCGTGACATCAGCAAGGGGACAGCTCCAGGCATCCCTCGGAGATGAACGGCTAGGTCAGCCCCTGATAAGAGCCCAACTCAACCCCCACCACGGGCCTCCTCTTGCCTTCTAAGGGCATCGCCACCTGAGCCGTGCCCAGCGTTAGAACTCTGGACTTGTTGACTAGGGAGGTTTCCGTGGAATGGATCCTAGGGTGAGCGCTGGTCCTCCTGAGGGGGCTTCCTGAGAGCAGGGGCTGTGGTCTGGCCCGCTTTCCTGGCTTTTCCCGGGGACAGCATGCATGAGCCCTACTCCCTAGCTCCTCCCAGACTTCGTTCCTGCCACCGCTCGCACCTCCGCTGCTCTGTTTCTCCAGACCAGCCTCGCAGAATAAGGAAAACATCCCCTGTAGAGGAGCTAAGCTTAGGAGAAAAACTAATTCCTCCAGCGTCATTTAATTAAATGCGTCATCATATGCCTTGTAAGTAGCACCCAAACCCCTCATCACGGTCTTGCGCTCTGCTCCCTTGCCCCGGGAGAGCAAACCTGTGCACTTACGAGGGATTGCCCGGAGAAAAGAGGGAGGCAGCCCAGGGAGATCTGCCCATGTTCGTCCGAAGATTCTCCTCCAGGTTACCATTGTTTCATCCGTAGTCAAAGCAAAGAATCACAGAATTTTTAACTAGTTGCGCACTTCTTCTACACTTGGGAATAGGATCCCACCACCATGTCCCCAAATATCAGGGCTTAAATGTATCTCGGATGCCTGAGAGAATGTTCTCCCCATTCCGCTCCACTCGATTGCCTCTTCGAAGGACGTGGGGTCGGCCAGCAGGCGCACATGTCACCCGGCAGGCTGACAGAGCGCCTCGTCCTCCCCTCCTGGCCCGTGCTGGTTTGGGGCTAGAGTAGAGGTGCTGTGGAGGACCGGGCGACCAGGGAGTGGGTCGGCTTGGGGCTACCTGCTGCCCGGCGCTCTCGGTAACCACAGCATCTCCTGAATCCGAGGTGCTCCTGGACGAGGACTCTGGCTTTCTTTGTTGCCACAGTTGGAAGCTTCTGATTGTAACTCAGGAAGAACATGGGCCTCATAGAGTGAGGGTGCCGGGGAGCCGTGTGTATATACGAACAGACTTGGGCAAATAGAACTTTACAGTGCTTTATACTTGAAAGCCTGTGGAGCGCGGAGTTATGACCAATGCTGATGGCTTTGCTTATGTAAATTCGCTCTCTAGGAATCATGGATTCTTAGATGCAAAGAAGATTCCAGCCAAAGAAAGAACATTAAGGAGGAAACCAGAGCAGAGAGCCCCGGCTTCCACTTCCTCCCATCACCCTCCTGTGTGTTTCTGTGAACAGCCCTTCGTGGAAGAATCGGAGACGGCCTCCCACACCTCAGGGCCTTCTAACCATCCTGCCATCTCTCCCCTGCTTCCAACAGACAGGTCGGGCGGCGGGAGAATTTCATCAGAAGGATGTCAAGAGACGTTCAGGAGATAAGTCCATGTTCAGCAGTCCCTTTGAATGAAACTTAATATTATTCATTACAGAACAGAGATAATCTTGTAATTCCTCCCTCCTATGTTTGTGTGAGGATTAAGTGAACGGAACTGAAATCAGGTCCTGTGTGTGAAAGTTCTTTGCAAACGATCAAGCACTATGTAAATGTTATTACAGATGATATTCAAGTCAATAAAAAATGTTTTTTAAAGAAAGAAACCAATTCTTTTCTACCAGCACCCTATAGGCCAAAAGATTTGTTGTAGATAATCACAGATTAATTGTAAACATAAAGAAAGACACTGGAAAAAAAAAAAAAAACCATATCAAAGCTATAGCTTTGGGGCAAACTGCAGTGCCACGGACGCCGGGACGTTTTCTTTTATCAGAGATGCTTTCCTGGCCCCTGGAATTGCTTCTTTCATGTCTGAGGGTGAGGAGCGAGCAGCCGGCCTCCCTGGAGATGCGCGATTGTTACCATGGTCTCCTAGCATCTTGGCGGCCGACGCGGCGGCCGCGTCCACCTGTCACTCGGGGCTCCTCGCGCAGGTGCGGCAGGCTGCGGGGCCGATGTGGCAGGCTGCGGGGCGGTGCGGCAGGCTGCGGGCCGGTGCGGCAGGCTGCGGGGCGGTGCGGCAGGCTGCGGGGCGGTGCGGCAGGCTGCGGGGCGGTGCGGCAGGCTGCGGGCCGGTGCGGCAGGCTGCGGGGCGGTGCGGCAGGCTGCGGGGCGGTGCGGCAGGCTGCGGG